>NC_139839.1:23155191-23175191 GCF_963691815.1 Echiichthys vipera | reverse complement strand
CATTACACTAATATGTTTCGTTCAACCGTCTCAGAAATGTATAATCACCTGAAACTAAGAATTGTGTTTTTCTTCGCTTAGAATGAGCTATTCATATCTATTCATACTTCTCTGAGCTGCTAGCAAATCTTACAAGAAAAACACTGATAATCTATTATAAACACTATAAATTATATATTATATAGGTATACAGTATTAAGAAACACATTAATGCAGCAGCAATATTAATCCAACAACATAGTATAATAGTAAAACACTGACAGGGAATACTTTACTGCAAAATAAATACTTTTTCTTTGATACTTAATAAGTACATTTTGCTGATGATTACTTACATACTGTTAATAAAGTGAGTGTTCAAATACAGGACTTTAACCTGTAATGGAGTTTTTTCACAGTGTGGTCTGGCGATGCACTAAATTAAAAAAATTACAAGATCATCAAAGTTACTGAAATTCATCCTGTGGGGAATTGTATCTAATTTCATAGCAATCCATTCAATATTTACAGAGACATTTAACTCAAAACCAAACATGCCTGATGACGGTGCTAACGGAATAGTCAGGGGACTGTTCATTATGTTTACAATAAGTCATTACAATTATCCACTGGGCACCATGAATGTACACATTTTATGGCAATCCATTCAGCAGTCGTTTACATATTTCAGTCTTTACCAAAGTGTCGGATTGAGCGACCCACAGCCCCAGCCATCCCTAGAGCCACAGTGATAGCTAAAATAAACACTGGTAACCAGAGTGAAAAAAATGGACTTTAATTTATAGCCTCCAAGATACAAGATGTACGAGGTACAATTATAGTGCATGACATCGCAGCAAAAACTCATAGAAAACCACTGAAAGAACAAATGGAACTAAAAAGACATTCCTCCCAGGAACCTCATTTCACTTTCACACACATATAAATGATGTTATCATATTCATTTGACTTCAAAAAGCATGGAGTCAAATGTTACCTCGTTTTTTTGTTTACACTGTAGAAAATAACAGCATGAAATCATGTTGACTTAGAGTCAATATTGAGCGTTACCATAACAGCGAACGTGTTGACAACCTGATGTGATCATAACCTAGCAGACATAGATATTATTATTTTTTTCTGCTTGAATTCAGTTAAAACCCTAGGACAATCTCAAAGTGCCAAATAAACCCAGTGTTCCCTTGATGGAATTAACACTTACGGGTAGAATGAAAGAAATCATGTGTCTGTAAGTGCCTGTACATCTGTATGTATCAGTGGAGCTGCAGCACATGAATAGCTTTGCATACATTTACCGTGACAAGATAACAGTTCTGTACAGCGGGGCCCGCGTCCACATATCTCACTCTTGTTTTTCTCCTCTCGCTCTTTGCCTCCATTTGTCAAAACATTCACAAAAAAGAAAGTCCTTTGGGATGATTTTCAAGGTACAATGGAACCTGCATCAGGATAAAATCTAACTGGATCATATCAGAGGTTTTTGTTGAGAGCAAAATGCTGCAGAGTGACATTTTAATCTTGTTTTCGAGTTGGGAACCAATGGTTGTGTGTTTCTCAGGGCTTTTGTCTGTGCAACTTTCTCACTGGTTGCCTCTCCCAGCAAAGTGTGCACAGATCAACAGCACAGAGGCGTACACAATAAATATATATTCGAATATATACATAAATTATATGACAAATATATATATTTACTGTATATATATGAGCAGAACACCACCATCTAGTGTCTCAAGATCGTAGTCTCAACAACAAAACATAATTCCAGCAGTCGGGTTGCCAGGTTCGTTTTCCGAGTGTGTCAAGGGATTAGCCTGTGCCATGTCAAGTGATAAATCATACAGGGTAACTAATAATTTGGACTAATCAATTAATTTTACAAAAGTATTTAACGTCAGCCAGTCTGCAACTGGAAGTCTTTCTTTAAAGGTGTGTTATCCATTAGCTAGCCCTCAACGCAATATGATTCCTTGTTTCTGTAGCCTGATCGGCGTGAGCAGAGCAGCAGCTTCCACAGCAGTGACAGTGAGGCTGAAGGCTGTTACCATTAGCCGTTAGCCGTTCCAGCTAAGTAAATATGAAAGTTAGCTTACCGATCAAGGAGAAACGTAGGCATTTGGCCGTGCGTTTTAATGCTATTGAACTCCTTTATCTCAGTCCATGGAGTGAATGCTTGGCCTATATTGACTCACAATACTCACTCAGCTAATAACGTCGAAAAACATTCACCCAGTGCCAGCCTACAGTAGCTGAGCCCCAACAGAGAACCCTGGTAAACAGCAATGCTGGCCATTGGCTGCTACAATGTAAACAGAACGTGACAGAAAGTCATTGGCAAACCCGTCAAATTTTAGAATAAATATATTTTTTTATGGAAAAACCATACTTTAATTCCGTAGTACTTTAATTAAGAAAAATAGCTTTTAATAAAGAGTCTACATATTCAACCTTTAAATATTATTTCATAAAGTTCTTTGTTTAGGGAAGTATCCCTCTGAATACCTTTGCAGAGTCATATTGGTGCAAAATCAGTGCACAATCCACATATAAAAGAGCTATTTTCCTTCCAGCTCTCTCTCCAATTCATTATATTGGCTACTTTATTGGTAATCTGCTAATTTTCCCCCTCTAATATCAGTATAGGTCGTGGCCTACATGCAAGCACTGCCCTGACTCATAACATTAGTACTACTCTTTGAGCAATACCATTTTCAAAGGAGGTGCCAGGGGGAAGGTAGTAGTTGTGATGGTGCTGTTCTTTGGTGGTTACCTATTGTCATACAGTGCATCTATATGATAATGTATGATGAACATTGTTGAGCACTGTCATTGTACTTTGGATTAGTGAATATTACTGTGATAACAAGAGAACTCACATATGACACAGATCGAGAAACCTCAGCTGGGAAGAATATCACTTCATTGTGAGCCTGCCTCTTCAGCTTTTGTTTGACTTCATGTGAAGATTTGTATTTTTGTCTTTTTGCCAAGCAGTCATGTACAGTAATCCAGTAGTCCTCTGAGGCTTCTCATTCTAGAAGAAGTTAAGACTACTAATTCATTAAGTGATGATTAAATAATTAGTGAAGTGTAGTGTGTGTGTAGCATCTGTGTTGCCTGGCCTAAACAGGGCTAGTCTGGAGAGTGAAATGTTCCAAGGAGGCATTACAATTCAGACTGAGGTAATGAACCTAAAACTGATCCAATTCCACTAATGGCTTTGACTGACCCTATGCATAATGTGTTGTTGCTTGTTAAATGGCATATTCCAAACCTTGCATTGGGATTTAATTTTCAGATCAGGTCCTGAGTGAATCATTAGGGATGATAGGGACACACAGAGGAGGAGGAGGCTGTAAAAGCTAAGAGACCCCAGGCAGACGGCTATCAGTCTTCCAATGTGCGCTCATGCATACTAAACATCTGCACAGCTCTAGGTGAGGCATCTGAAGCATATGGCTCTGACAGCATCGCCCTGTTAACATTACTGCAGGGCAAGCTGATCTCTATCAAAATGCTACTGACTTTGAGGAGAGGACGCTGGCCATGATGATGAGGGAGGGACGATGACACTGACATGTACAGTATAGTGGCAGTGTAGAGGAAGTTGAATACACAAGGGTGTACAGTGTAAGGGGTATTGTGGATTTTGGCATCAGGATGGTGTCCTGAACTTTTTAATTGTCGGTTTAAACTACCTTTGCATTAAAACCCTATGTAACATATTCGGGATTATTTAGAGGATCTTTGCAGGATCTTCTTCGGGTCACATTAGACATGTTAGATTATATGGTTCATTCATAAATTTCATGTAGTCCTTCACTTGTTCGAACTGCAAAATGAAGTTTTGTTTGTTGTTTAACCACTCTGTAGAAATACACAGCTCCCTAAGATCAGAATGAGGATAGGGAATAGTATTGATTTGTGGTTGCTTACGGGAACAATTCATGAATTATTGATAAGGTCTCCAGCCTTGTGGTTATTTGCATTTTGGTTGTCGTTTAATGAGACACTTGGGCTTTTATTCTAGTAGATGGATGATGTGTCAATCTTTTCTTTCGGCAATGTGCAGTTTTGTTTAATTTTATTAACTCCATAGCTCCTTTACCACAGGACATTTCAGCTCTGTATTTCAGAGCTGTAATTTACCTGGAGAAAAAGTGGGAAAAGGCAAGAGAGAAATAACCCAAAGCCCAGTAGATGAAAATAAATCCCCACTGCACCGCCCCAGGCTAAGATCACAACCATGCCTTGCTTAAACGCACAAAGATGAATAGTTAGTTTTTGCTCACATGGCTCCAACCTTAGGGAACTATTTGCAGAAGAATTTCTCACCACTTTCCCAGGTTATCTCCTGGAGCATCAACACATGCCTAATTTATTCAGATTTCAGGCACCATCCGCACCATCTCCGGGGGGAGATGATGGGCCCTGCGTACCCACCTGCCTGCTATCCCCAGAAACACATTAAAGAGCTCAGAGTTTAAATCTTCTTCCAGGAGATCACTCAGAGATCCCTGTCGACGACTGTGAAGACTCATACAGATCCTGGTGCCGCCAGTCTTCCCGACAATACAGCAGCGAGCTGACAGTGCACAGAGCCCGAAGAATGGAGAGAGAGAGAGAGAGAGAGAGAGAGAGAGAGAGAAAATTAGAGTCTGAGACAGAGAGAAAGAGAAACATTCGGCTGTCACTCGGTTGAAAAAGGATGCAAAGCGCCCATTTGTCTTAACTTGCATCTTAAAATTGAAAGACATGTTCTTGTTTGTTCTCAGAGACATGCAGAGAGATATTGCATGCACAATGCTTTCTGCTATATTTCACCAATTGTGTTGGGTGTAGATAAGACGATAGGTTTGGATGTGAGGCAGTGCCTCTAAAGCCGATAAACAACTAAAAAACGTAATCATAATGTAGAGGCAAAGCATGTAGTGCAATTTATACATCATCTTTATTTATAAGACAACCATTCAACTTCTTCACTAACCAGCCTGAAATAATATCTATTGTTGCAGCTATGCAGTGCCAAAACATGCTCTGACACTTGGCTTTGACTGTGTATAATGATCATTAGTGTATGAAAGCAAAACACTGTTTATGAACCATAAATGCCACAGTTACAACCCAGCCTAATGGCTAAGCAGATGATTTGCAATAAAGGCTTTAAAGCACTCCGGATTAAATTACAATTGGGAGGGAGCTGCATTCACAGCAGAAACCAGAGCCTGCATGGCTTGCATATTATATTTCAGGGTCTGTAATGTACTGTTGGAAAAGTGTGCAAATGAGCTTCCAAGATCACAATTTCTCTTTGGCTAAAAGAGAAAACGCAGCAGTTAGTTTTTAATGCACTAACAAGAACACATGTCAAGGGATTTAAAAAGTCCCCTGGAGTGCTTCTTAAAACGTCTTGTCAATGTCATCTACTTCTTTTCCTAATAAGTGTTTAGTCTTCGCCTAAGGAGCTTTCACTCTCCTTCAGAAATGGAGAATGGGAGTCGATCAGCTCATTTGCAAAGGCATTGCGAGCGTGTTCAGAAATTAGATGTACAGCGTGTTGTTTCTCAGGTCAGCCTCAGAGCTTCTCAGTGGGTGTTGTTTTTTCTGCTGGTGTATCTGAGCTGTGCCTGTAACAAGTGTCTGGGCACTGTCAGTAAGTGAATGAAATGTTAGAATGATTTGACATTAAATCTGACAGTATAACTCATCATATCCTGACTTTGGGCTGCTAGAGTCTGCCAAAGATGATCTCAATAGAGAAAATGTTAGGCTTATGGAGGATGTACTGCATGAGTGAGACGGACAGATCTCCTCCAACTACCATGAAACAGCTGTAAATTAACTTTCGTTACCACTATAGTTAAATCATTTTGTAGGGTAAGATCACAAAGAGAGTGTTTTAGCCATGCTAGAGGCAAGACCTTAGAGGTGGTAATGCCGGTCTGTCTGATTCACCTAGCCTGGCATTGCTAGACTAATTCACAAATGCATATAAGTCTGGAACCTCTTGGTTCATTTTCGACTTCCAGTTGTCAACAACCACAGACAACGCCACAGCTCGGGGTGCTGTGGTCGCAATGCACTCTGACATCTCCGAAATCCGCCAGTATGTGGCCAGGATGCGAGCGGATGAAGCCACAACTTGTGAGGATATGGTCAAGTTAAGCACAGAGGAAGCTGCAGAAGAGA
Source organism: Echiichthys vipera (assembly GCF_963691815.1). NCBI lineage: Eukaryota > Metazoa > Chordata > Actinopteri > Perciformes > Trachinidae > Echiichthys > Echiichthys vipera. The sequence continues at coordinate 23,169,005 of NC_139839.1, read as the reverse complement.
GGGATGATTAAAAGAAAATACATGACATGCAACAAGACGGCACTGTTGCTCACTCATGATGGACTAATACGGACACTGTGTCTAATGGGATCTCTGACTACTACCTGCTGCTGAAACATGTTATGTCAAAGGACACAAGAAAAATAGTATGATGAAGATGATGTATTCTGTGGGTAACGGGAAGGGGGCTAGATAAACTTTTGCTTCTCCCATTTTCCCTTTTGGTCATGTGAATTGTAAACCAAGATAATGTGTGATGATGATTTACCTAACTGACATGCCTGAAATAAATAAACAAACAAATAAATAAATAACAACAAAGCAGACCAAAATACGTTGGATTGACTTACAACCAATCAGGGCAATGAAACATGACCTACAATCAAACACAGCACTGAAACGACATGGCGCCGAGCGACAGTTGGGGCGTTGCTTGGTCAGAAACGTTCTCAAATTACAGCTAAACAGTACACTTAAATGTGTTTCTAAACACAAGAGGCAAGAGATAAATGCAATGCAGTAACAGAAACTTGATTCATATTTGATCAGCACAGTTTATCAGTTTGATCTGAGTTTCATGAGCCTGGTAAACTGTTCTGGATGGAGAATGTCGGTTCCTTATGTTACTAGCGTTACTAGCAACATTTGTAAAATGTGGCATTGCCAGGCATCCTAAAATTCAAATGTAGTTATGCATCAACAGCAAAAATTAGGTGAATATTGCTAAAATCTTTCTCAGAATGTGGCTGAGGAAGAAAATCTTACATTCAGTTGTTCAAAATTATAACTTATTATTATTATTATGTTGCAGATAAGGTATAAGTGTCTCTATCCATTTCAAAATCCACATACCAGAGGCCATTCATCAGGGACCTTAACACCTAACATTAAAACTCCTGAGACACTGTCGATCTGAATTATACTGCCATACACTTGAGAGTGCTTTTACTGTCACTTATTAGCTCTGGCCATTATTGAAGCAGCTGCGAGCATCATTCTGAGATGAAAGGCTGTACCTCTTTTCTTCCCTCAGCCCATCCTGCCCCTCCCCCCTTTTCCTCTCCCACTCTTTTCCCCCACCATCTCTTAAGGGCTTCTCTTTGAAACATGGCTGGGAGAAAGGAAAGCACAATAGGTGTGCTATCAGGTGACAGGTGCCCTTGTTGTGCCTTTAGCTCACACTGTGAACAAGCCCTCGGCCGTCACCTTCATAAAACATGAAAGGACTTGACATGTGTCCAGAATTCTTCAACGGAGTTGCAGGCACACACCCGCAGCCTTAAGCAGACAAGGACACATGCAGGTACAACCTCATGTAGACACATAACACACACACAAACAAGCTTTCCCTTCAGGTTACAAGGCATATGGCTAAAGAGAGGGAACACTGAGGCTGGCATTAGGAGATTGGCATATGAAATGTATTGCTGGGGTTTTGTTCTACTGCTTAATGTGAAAGAAGAAAGACAACACAGTTATTCTTGTGCAGCCTCTCTGCCAGCGAGGAGAATCGATGAGCTGCTATAGATTTAATTGCATGACAGACAGCTTTGTTTCTTCTCAGTGCTACGGTATGAATGATATGTCAGTGGAAATCAATGGGGAATTTGGTGTCACAATTCTGCTATCAAGTGGTGATTATGCTTGTCTGATAACAGTTTGCCAGCTCAATGGCACTCTGGTTCAATTATTACATTTACTGCTATTGATGTCGCTTTAGCTTTCGTCGCTCTGTGGCTTGCCAAGCAGCTATTATGCAAACTATTCACTACATCAGCAGCTGTGTGTCCGATATATATTGAGCTACAGTGAATGTTAGAAAGTTGACACAAGGCTAAATCAAATGGAGTTCTGCTCATGGGTCCTAGAAGACATGTGAGATATGCTGGCAGATGAGGTTGGTAAACTGGATTAATTCTGAATTGCCCTTCTGTCATTGTACTGACAGTTCCCCTTTTAAATTATTCACTCTTGCTTTTTGCCCTCCATCTGCCACATATTGCTCGGTAAACTCTCCCTGACCTTTTGCAATCCCCATGCGCATTCATTCATGAAATGCATTATTTATACTACCACCACATCAAAGTTATTGTTTACATTAGGCGGTAAAATCATACAGCGTGCCATCGAGCTGGAGCTAAAGGTGCATGTGTTGTCCTACAACTCATGCAGTAATAGCATATTGAGAGGAAGAAAACAAATGTGTGAATATCACTCAGATATAACAACAACAGTACATCTGCGTGGTCCAGTGCTGGAGGGATCCAAACTCCTGCTTTGATACATAGCAGCATGACAACATCAACAAAATGAGGAGGATTCATAGATATCTCTGTGAAAACAACAGCTGTTTCTTTCATGTGTTGAATGCTTCTCTGTGTGCCGTAAGAAATCTGTAAATACTAAAAGGTGTCATGTAGCTCTCTTACTCTACACTGAAGGAGGTTTTGCACACTTACTGCATTGACATTTTCACCCACTTAATTCCTCAGTTTCACAGACACAATCCTGCTGAATAAAGAGTAGATAGATAATAGCAATCTGATTAAGTCTAGAGGAACTAATCACAGATTTGAGAAAGCTTACTCATATTTAGGCCGGCTGTGGCCTCTGCCCTCAGTGTGTGAATGTCTGTGTGAATGGGTTGAATGTGACAAGTAGTGTAAAAGTGTCTGGAGTGGTCAGAAGTCGAGAGAGAAGGGGTGGGTGATAAGGCCCATATTGATATGACAATATTTCTGGCAATTTTCACGAAAATTATGTGATTGATGATATCACAAAATACGGATTTTTTTTCTTGTGTTTTTAAAATTCATTTCAAGAACATACTAGCTCAATATGCCGGCATGAATCTATTATTTGCCTTCAAACTATTTAGTAAAAACAAACATTCTGTATCAAATATTACAGCTCCACTTAGAGCTGAACACTTGTTGGACTCCCCGTTTCTATTTATTCTTATCGGACGCTTAGTAAGCGCTGTGATGGACAAAGAACAGCTGATTGATGGAGTTGGAATGATGAGGTACCTAAACAAGACCTCCCCATTTTACTACAAAACCGATATATATATGTGTTGTTGTAGCGAAACAGGTCAGATAAGGTACAGCTAGAAGAGGCTTAGAGGAATTAAGTGTCACTGTGTGTGTGTGTGTGTGAGAGAGAGAGAGAGACTGTGTGTGTGTGTGTGTGTGTGTGAGAGAGAGAGAGACTGTGTGTGTGTGTGTGTGAGAGAGAGAGAGACTGTGTGTGTGTGTGAGAGAGACTGTCTGACACTCAGCGCACTGCTGAACTCTCCTCTCAGATTTTTTAGTGCTCTTTGTAGTGAACGATGTGTTTATTCCTCAGGTGGCCAAATAAAATTGATTTATTTCCACCTTTAGTCTTAGATATGATTGTGGTTTGAGCCCCATCTGCTCAAAATATTTCCACACTGTCTCAGTGGCTCCTTTTTTAAGTTATTAACTCCAGCGGCACAGTCTGGCTGCCATCTCCCTCCGCCATATCTGATTATTGTCCATTCATGATAGGTAATGCAGTTGGTAACATGATCAAATATGACATGACTCACTTTTCCCGTTACTATTGGAATCGACTTCATACACAATACAATTAAAAAAATGAATCAGTCAAGCACTTAAATAGACAAACCAAATTAGAACTTGAATTTAAACCCACAGTAGGAATGGACATTTGGTACATTGGTTGTTTGGAGTGAATCAACATGGATATCACAAATAGCCCAACAATCAAATTAGCGCAAATGAAAGATGAAAGATGAAAATGAACTTTGCCTTTAATATGAACACATCTTAACAGCACTACAAAAATGCACTAATACAAACACAATAAAAGATGTAACTTGGATCTCAAAATTTAGTAATGTTATGAGGATAGTATAAAAAAATTGCTAGGGAAAGTGCAAAGTCAAAAATGGCTTTATAGGCTCACTCTTACACCTTGTTTAACAGAGCTAAATTGAAAAAAGTGGGTTGAGTGCATCCATATGGCTCTCACATCGATACGTGACATACTGACATTTTTTCACAGTCACATGCACTAACATGGATGATCAGCTGGACCGTCTATCACGACAAACAACACAGAAACCAACACACACAGAGCGAGTGACTTCATTCTCTGCTCAAGACGCCATTACTCAACTTTACGTAGTAGGTAGTTCTTTGCCGTAATGTTCTGAATATCGAGCACAGTGAAGACTCTGCCTTTAAGTGTGAGTTTGTCAAATAATCTTTAAACCCTTATGAGCCTGCGGTAAGTGTGGCCTGAGATCCTCCAGTGGTCCCTGTTGGAGATTCCAAGATCCAAACTACATGTGATGTCACAAATCATGCTCGTAGGCCCATCCCTTCAACTCGCTTTCAGTGAGCACAGACAAACTTTCAAATTTCAGCAGATGAACAGGAAAACAGCTTTCTCATGTCAAACTCTGCACTTACATCATTCTGAACAGTGAAGCAAAAACATCAAAACATATTTTTGAGTGGACGTGGCTTTAATGAGCTTTTTGGGATTCATGGCTTTTAATTAATGACATTTTTATGTATTGTTTTTTTTAGGTTCTTTGTTTGTCTTATGTTTTTATTTTATGGTCATTTTATTGGATTCTGTTTTTACTGTGGCTGTTATGGAGCACTTTGTAACTTTCTTTTGAAAGGTTCTACACAAATAGTTTATCATAATTATTTGTCTGGACTAGAAATCAGTGTGTGGTATGTTGACAGAGACATTATACAATATATAACCAATATCCTGGATTAGAAAATCAGGATTTTATCATTCAAAAATAATATCTTGACTTTTATAATTCCCCTTTTTCGCAGTGAGAATTACAAAATGACAGGTACTATCACTGCACACAGTGGTGGGATTACAGAAACAAGCTTCTGGTTCTATAATTCTGCAACATATTTAAGAGGTATTTTTGCTCAAGGGAACTTGGGAAATCAATGCACCATTGGGGAGTGTGGGGCCCACACTGTGTGGGTACTGCTTTCACTGGCCTTAAAGGCACGATTTAAAGGTTGTTTCACATGAACAATATCCCACATCAACCCCCCGACTCTGCAGGGATCAGCAGTTTTATTCCTATTCATTTGTTTCATGGTGAGAGCGCAGATATTGGCCTGTTGTCAAATTTAACACTGTGAACCTAACAATGATTTGTTTGTACCGAAGTTGTGTAAACGTTTAAAAATGAAACTGTATTAACAAAACCTTCAGATGAAAGGCGTGCAATAATAGTTACCCGAGAGCTTCAGTGACATTGTGTTATACAAACAGCACATACTGTACATATATGTTTCATTAAAAACTGACGACACTTTTGATAGCATGTAACTAACTGCTTCCGTTTCCTGTTTGTATCTACACTACTCAATGATTTAGAAAAGCAGATGCCGAAGGGTTCAGTGCTGCAGTCAGCAGGAACAAGGCACAGCTTAATGTAAAGCCCCTAAAGGTACATTACACCATTATAACAACAGCCATTTCAACATGCAACCTAAAGACATTTCATGACTTTCATTACTGCACGGATGATAGCAGTGCAGTTATTTTTTTTCTATAAAAGCTTTTTTTGGACCAAAGCTGGAAGGAAGACACACAATTAGGTCGATAATTAATATGTGATGAGTCTCTAATGATGAACATACCCCATGCCTATTAAACGGACACGACTTAATTAGGTTTCATAAATTCTTCACAATCCTCAGATGCTAGATATTCATATATTAGCCTAATCTTGTTCAGTATGTGTGTTCAGCAACTGGTAACTGTGACATGAAGGAAGATTTGGGGAATCAAACCAATCATTATAAAGCAAACCGAAGCACAAAAGCTTTATAGCATGGTTCGGTTTAACTCTGTGATGCTGATGAGTGCGTTTTCCCAATTTATCTCTCCTCCTTTCAAAATGTTGCAGTGACAACAGGAACGTGGCACCAAATGTTTATCCAGCTACAGGATTTTGACAAGGGAATTAGACAGATACCCAATACAGATGACCCCGACACTGATCCCACCCACACAACTACTACAAGCTTGAAGAGCTGTGACAAGTGCAGAGATCCATCCTGCAAACTACAGCCTTGCAAGCTTGCTCTCCCCGACTTCCCAACACTGGCTTTGTATTATTGCCTCGCGTCACATGTTCCTAACTGGATGCAATGTGAACAAAGGTGCAGGTGAGCATCAGTGTGTTTCAGTTTTTCCCAATGAAGAAGGTTCACGTTCCATCCAGCACTGAATAACGAGCCATCCTCAAATACAGAAAGACTCATTTACAAGGCTGAGAAGCAGCACATCCTTTATGATCCAAAAAGGGCTTTTTGACTTGAAATTAAGAAATAAGCCTATGTTAGTTATCATTAAAAACTTTGAAACCTGCTCATTTGCAGAGGGAGAAATCACAACGGCGCCAGAAAAACAAACAAATTTGCAATATTATTAAAACATGCAGGCGCTCTGTATTGATCTTGTCTCTTCTTTCTCGTACAATAAATTTTACGGCAACAAGCCCGGTTTGCATAAAACAAGTTGGTTATGCTTGTTTAACACTGAAATGTGTATTTTTTTTGTAAACTTAATTTACAGGGATTAAAGTTTTTGTGAAGCATAGTTGTTCCTTTAAACATTTTGATCCTGGAACTGTGCTGCTTTCTGACAGTTTGACTTTTTGCCAGTTGATATTTTTGAGTGGAATGATGGCACCAGTAGACATGGACACATTGCAGTCAGTCAGTGTGTGTGTGTGTGTGTGTGTGTGTGTGTGTGTGTTAAAGTGGCACTAAACTAAGACTCTATGCTCTTTGATGTAAATTGTTACATCTCAGTTGTCAAATTCTGTGAAACTGACACCACAATTCAGTTCATAAATACATAATTCTGATCTGTTGCCCTTTTGGGGGTATTTTTTCTTCAGTTCCATAAATATCCGGATGTACGGTATATCTGAATGATTGTTTGCAATTCATCAAGTATCGCAGAATCGCTGTATTGTGAAATGGTTACTATGGGCAGCGTATGGTGATAGTATCATATCGTGAGTGACTTTATGATTCTGATCCCTATTAGGAAGAGGTGGTACTCTTGTGAGTTTGTGAGCGAGTTGAAACATTATCAGTGCGAAGACCCCATTATTAATAGGTAGATTTGATTGTCAAAATGTGAATTTATAGATACGATCAAATCTATTCCATTTAATTATCTAAGTGTCTGTTTACACCTGGGTGAAAACAGCCTTTGCCGTGTGATCTGGCCATTTACACCATCTCAAAGAGCTTCAAACAGCTTCAAAGTATAGTGTTGAGATAGCTAACTGTGGGTAAGTGGGTTAAGTGTTGGATTTTACCTGGGAGACCATGGCTCAAATCCCGCCTGGGGAATAAGTTTTGTTGACTCATTATTGTCGCAGTTTGGTTAGGTTTAGGCAACAAAACTTCATGATTAGGTTTAGGCAACAAAACTACATGGTTAGGGTTAAGCAAAAATTGGTGAAAATATTAACAACACCTGGATACAAATGCAGTAGCAAACATTCAGTGTGTTTACATGAGCAGCAGTAACCCTAAAATGGTCTTACCCCGGTTAAGGGAATATTCATATTATTGACGTTCCCCCCGTTTACTTGAGCGGGGGAGAATGGGAAAATGATGGGAGGTAGCGCTCTGCCAAGATACAGCTGGTAAAAAGAATTACGACCAAACAGGTCTTGGTAGTGATGTAACTTGCTGTGGCGAAGTCCTCTCTCGGGGGAGTTATAACCCACGGAGCATATGCAGACGCAAAACCTGAGGGTAAGCTGTTTACATGCATGAAAACCCTGCTTACTAAAGGAGTTATCTAGGTCTGTAAACCAGCCATGAAAAATCTGAGGTACAGTGTTTACATGGCTTTATAGAAACTGGAGTATAGCCTTAAAATGAATATAACCTGGTTTTTAAACGGCATGTAAACACACTGACTGATATTTGTAACAGGATGAAAATAGCCTTTGCCTTAAATTATTGCCAACGTAATCTTAAAATAAACATAACAAATAGAGAAAAACAATAATTGCAATAAGAGAGCTATGATGAAGTCAGATGAAATCTTTATTTACCAGCTCCCCTCAAAATAAACTGTCACATAGACACTTAGCACTCCATTCCATTTGAGTTCCTTATCCCCCTCCCTTAGCCACCTGATTTGCACATCCATACCACACAGAACAAACAGCCTCACTCTCATCCCATTTCCTGCATAGCGGCTGTAATGAATCTTTTATGATTTCATAATAGATCCAATTATTCCACCCCTGTTAAAATCACAGTGCACCACCTGGAACCACTTTGGCTCCCCTCTCTCTTCTAATTTCCCCGCCTCATTTGCTTGCATATTCTCACCATATATGTAAATGAAAATAACCAATCCTACAAAGCCAATAGAGGAGGAAAGAATATGTAAGGCTTCTTCTTCAGAACACGGGGCTGAACACTTACAACACTGGGGAGAGCTCTTTGTTATGATAACTGCTGCTAATTCATCCCAGGCAGTATTTTTCGTTTGATCAGATAGTCACCAGTCACATTTTGCTAGTGCTATGTCTGTGTTGAGAGAACAGCAGATCAATGCACTCTGAAACGAGAAGCCTCTGCAGAGCAAGGCTGAAAAGCTTGAGGAAAGAGAGAGGCCAAGCTGTTGATGCAGGCCCAGATTCGGTAATGGTTTTTCGACATAAACGAACTGATGGATTAAACCTGTCTGACTAGGCAGTTGCTTCATGATAAAACACATACAGCAGCAGCAGGAGGAGGAAGAAGCATGACAATAGAGACTGTAGACTGCCATTCTGCCTGCTGCACAACAGCTCTGTAAAATGTTCAAGTCGGATTTATTCTGACGAATACAAATTGCTTTTCATGTTGCATCTCACTGTGCCGTTTCTGCTTGTATGATGTTCTCACGAACGGCAGTGACATGATGTGATCAGCACATAGCTTCTGTTTTCTGGACTTATTACTCAGAACATTCAGCATCAAAGGATTGCATGAGGGAATGGTTAAGAGTACACCCAAAGGTAAGTGCCACACGTGATTTATCGAGCCAATTAATGCCATTTTGAGATACTCTGTGTGTCTAGTAGCACATTTTGACATGATGACACACACACACGTAAATAGACTCACAAGGTGAAAACAATCCAAGCGTTCCCCAACTACTATATCAATGACACGGCCAGCTGATATCAACACTGTCCAAGAGAACTGATCTAATTTATGCAGCTACATAGCAGTTGATGTTAGTTAGACTGCCGTAGAAGAAAGCATACCATTTTCTACCAGCTGCATGATGGCCGTCCTTCATTTTCTGTTGTGGACCTGGGTAGATCAAGTGCAGGTGCAGGGTGATCATAAGCAGCAAAGGCCAGATGTATAAACATACAGAATATATTAGGAATTGCTATATTCTAGGACACCTACAGTAAACCAAAGTCATTTTAGTTTACACATGTTAGCTGCTTGAGAAGCTAAAGCATGTGATAAATGTGGAAAGGTGGTCTGACCTTTGCATATGGTGTGCATGAACATGAAAATGGTGTGTCCATGGTTATTTATGCTTTTGTTTGGGAGCAATATAATGTTCACAATCATGTCCACAACATGTAATCTGTTCTTCAAGTGAATGCCCATTTCACAGTGCTTTGTGAGACATTTTGCTTTGCATTGAAGCAAGCACACACTCCACTACTCAATTTTGCAGCATACTGTTTGCTTGTCATGCTTTTCATGTTTTCAGACCACAGACTGTTTATTGGACAATGGATTCTTGGTATTGTATTTAAGAAAGGGAATGTGCATATTATAGGACTGTAGTTGTCCAGGTAATAGAAAATACTCAACCTAGACGTTAGTCATTAATCAAAATGTTGGCTTTAGCCTCAGGTGTTGCAGAAAAAATATTCCTCTAGCTGTCTCTTTAAAATACTACAAAGCTACCTCAAGCAATTCTTAGCTAAAACTTGCAGGAGGTTTTTGTTGGTGAGCCACTTTATAATTGGGAGAATGAAAAGTGGTGGAGCTCGCCCCTTGGGCAATTTACCTTTGCATAGTAAATTTAGAAATGCTAGCTCCCTTGTTTAATTTCCTTTACATGAGATAGTTTCCCTTCTCCCCAAGGTGTCCCACCAAGGCTGTTCACAGGTACTCAGTCAAGCGGTGTAAGGATATGCTGTTTGTTTTCTTACGGTCTTGGTCATCAGTCACACACCTAAGGTAGATCATTATTTTGCAATAAACTTTAGAAAGATAAGTCGAGCTTGTACAGCAAGCTCAAGTGACCTCATTAAGATAGATTGAAAGAGAACACAAGGATAAACTCCCAAGTGTAATGGGCTCCTGTTGAGCTGTTCATTGTTATATCACAGAAATATTGCCTGTAAATATCCAATTAGTGATTACATCAAATGTCCCAAGAGAATATTTTCCTTCCTTCTCTACTCTCCCTCTCTTAGAAACCGGAGCAATGAAAATCAAACAAATTGTATGCAATTATAATGAACCCGCTTCCATCAATAAGGCTATTATCAGAGGGGATATTTTGCTATACATTAAATAGGCCTGCAGAGGCTGCAGTGCCCACGTGCCTCCCAGTTACTCCATCAAGTGTCTACTAGTTCTTGCGTTTCTGAGGGCTGTTTTGTGTGACCGATTCAGGGGCCGTCCACATGAACACGAGTATTTCTGAAACCGTGTGTTTCTCTGCAGAGTTTGGCCTTTGATCCACACATATCCGCAATTGTTGACTCCTGAAACTTGAGATTTTTGTAACCGGCTTGAACTTTTTCGAAAAGTCCAGATTCAGCAGTCATGTGTGGAGAGGACCGCCAAGGAATAGCTTTTTTCATTGCAAAGAAATCTTTTTTCTATGTCCATGGGAAAACTGACATTTCTAGTCTACATTGTTTGATGTCACACTGTGCAATGGTAAACAGTAAATTTTTTTCTATGTCCACGGTTGTATCCATGGGGACTTGTTTGGCACTCTCGATGTAAGCAGCAGACGGAGTTGCTGTTATGGAAGACATAGCCAAAATACTGGCGCAACCACATCCAGCAACAGAGGTGTCAGATTGATTTATTAAGATAATAATAATAATAATAATAATAATAATAATAATAATAATAATAATAATAATAATAATAATAATAACAATTATTATTATTATTACTTTATTTTTAATCATTGTTTTTTGAGCCTCTTGATTGGCTAAAATGGCCTTCCTGTTAGGAGTGCTATTGCCACCTACTGCTTTGGCATGTGCCCAGCATTGTTTGAGGCGGATTTTATGGTGTGGACAGGAATTTTTTTTTAACCAGGGTCCATAAAAGCTCGGTTTCAAAAGTACCAGTGTTCGTGTGGACTGGGCCTCAGTCTTGGCCTGACAGTGGGGGTGGGGGTGTGGTCACTAGGAGTCGTTTGTCACTGTGTCGGCTTTGCAGATTACCTGTCAGATTAGAAAACGCCCCTGTCAGCCGCTCAGACAGGTGGCCAGCCCAGATACATCACAGTGGAACACAGCATACACACACACTGATAGCTTGATACACAGACATATGAAAGCGCCTTTATAACAGGGGACTTGTGTGAGTGTTACCAAATGGGTCTGCAGGATAAAAAGTATCTTGTTGTTACACATCCAAACCACATAAACACTCAACACTAAACATGAAGCCTTTATTCGTGCATATGGACATTGTTATGGTAATTACACACAGCTGCTTTTAATATAACAGCAGATTACGATAGATCTACTAAATTAGCTGCACATTTTGTGTAGAGGTGAGATCAATACAAAATGTTTTTTCTTCTTTTTGGCACACGCAAACTAGGTCTATTTTAAATGAAGCAGAGTTAATATAAAAGCAATCAATATCTCTTTCTCCATTTTTCTTCCTCTTTCAGTCCTTCTTCCTCTTTTTCAACATCAAAGCTTTTTGAATGTCATTCGCCCAAAATCCTCCGTTCATTAGTCTATTATGAATAAAAAATTGCTGTCAGAATACGGGTGGCAATAAAATAGAACTGAATATCTTATCTGAATATCTGAAGTGAATATCTGTCCAACTCAAAACAATGCTTTGACTTTATCTCTGAAGATTCCTCTCAGTCACACACTTGTAGGACGGTCTCAGGGAAGATTCAAATGTATCTTCTGATAACAGAAGCTGCTTTTTTATAGTCATGTCAACTTACCGTCTACGCACCTCTCTTTTCTAAAGAGCAAAAAAAAGTTATTAATACTTCAATAATTTATTCTTAAATTTATGAAAAAGATAAAAATAATAATAATAAATAAATAAAAACAAACAGTATTACATAAGAGATCACGTATTTATAATTTGATCTCTTATTTTGATCTCCAGTGTATAAAGAGCAACACCCTTTTCTTTCTCATGTGTAGCCATAGTAGTGGCATAGCTCTGGGGATGGCTATGTCTGTCTATCGTGCCACCACTTCGGTCCAGACTGAAATATTTTAATAAGTCCTGGATGGATTTACGTGAAATGTTGTACATTAATGGTCCAAAGACGATGTATCCTACTGACTTTGGTGACCACCAGACTTTATATCTGGAGCCATTATATCTTGAGTTGTCTTAATAGTCTAATGACTATGTATCTGCAAAGCTATGGCATTAGCTCACACTCACTAAAATTATGACAACAGTTTATTCCTGCTAAACATCAGCATGTTAGCATTGCCACTGTGAGCATATTAGCATGCTGACATAAACTATTTTCCTTTCTGCTTCTGATCTAAAATAATCAATGTGACTTATCTGAGGCAATTTCTCACTATTCTATTACACTGTTCTGCAGCAAAAGTAAATCAAATGAATATTCTTTCACTTTGTGTGGACTTCTGTAGTCATAACTCCACATGGCTTTGCTCCCTGGACACCTGTGTGAGACAGATCTCCCCTTTGTGCCAGTAACAGCCTGTGTTTCACCTCCTCCTGTTGAAGCCAACACCTGGGAGCTGTGTGGAGGATTAATGAAGCCCTTCATGCTCTGACTCAACCAGAGGATAGGAGGCTGGGTTGATGCAGCTCAAAGAGAAAACTGTGTCCACAGGAGGGAAGGATCAAACAGGTCTGTGGTCTGCTACAAAAAAACGGTTTTGGTTTTACATAGGTAATTTCACTATTCATGACAACTGTACAGGGGGAATTCTTTTATATAATTCACCCATTTAGATTAAGGCTTAAAGTTCTGCAAAATTAAGGGCATGGCTGCTTTGAGAGGCCGTTGGCTGCTGTCACCAGTGGATAACGTTAGCTGCTAGCTGTCTGTCTGCTCCACTACCATCATCAAACCTTAGCTCTTGACCTTGTTTGTGGTGTTGGTGCAGGGATTCTAAACTGACTCCATGGACATTAATCATGATGTCCATGGAGTGATTAAAATGATGATTAAAATCTTAAGGACTTTAATCATCATAGGACTAAAGGATCATTTTTTTTCAGTGAGTTAAATTCTAGTATTATTTTATCTATACAGATTTACAATTTCTTGACAGTCATATTCAAGATAATAATCTCACACAACACTGTCGATACCAATGTTAGATATAGATTTCAGTCCACCGTAGACTTGTACACTGTTTGCAAGATACTTGTGGGGAATTATAATCTAATAATTATTATCATTTTCACTTTCAGTTAGCAGCAGCAGCAGCAGCTCAAGTTCAGGTGCAAAAGCACAGCACTGGGGTCAGATTCTGGATCCGGACTGTCCTGACTTAGGTTAGA
>NC_139839.1:22900191-23150191 GCF_963691815.1 Echiichthys vipera | reverse complement strand
GTTAACAAATGGAATTGTGTTGAATTTGCCCTGAGAGCTCACTGAAACACTCAAGAACAATGTTAATTGAAAAAGTACAATCAAATAAAGAAACATCTTTACCTATTAGTATTGCATGATTCTTAATAAAATGAGGATCACAATTTTTTTAAGGGGAGAGAATTGAGATCACGACCATTCACCTTTGCATTTCTTTGTCCTACAGAGAAACAACTCAACCTTTGATACAGAAAATAGGATTTAGCGTAGGGGACCCAAGAACTTAGAACCAGTCCTGCTGGCTGGTGTGTCTAATGTTGAAGGAGCTACTGGGAAAGATGCATCTGTCACGGGGCATGTTGCCAAAGACAAAATGTGATGGAGAGATCTAATTACAGCCTTATGTAGTATATCCCATAGGGAGTAAAAATGAGTCACATTAAGTAAATAAGTGGTTTACATTAATAACATGATTTGACCTGTCACAGAGTTTTGATTCATCATACTGTCATTAATGTAATGTTATCGTAAAAGAGAATGTGAGCTGCTGACTGCTATCATTAACATCAAACTGTCAAACGTTAGCTAACTAATGTTAACAATAACGCTAACTAGCAAGTTTACAGACAGTCAAACCCCCCGCTGCAGCTGTGGCTGTCATGAGGTCAGAGGCTGGTGGGTCAGTCTGTCAATGCTGTGAGTTTTCCTGCTGAAAATTGGCAGTATACCACCACAGGAAACCGTTACCATTGTACACCACTCTGACAGTCAATACCTGCGGAGACAGGTGTCTGATTTCACTGGTTGTGTGTTTGTTGATGTTGTGAAGGAGTTTTAATAAGAATTTTGTGCACTACACAAAACATGCAGTGAGTTTCATTTTCATAGCCACTCATTGTAACATCTGGCAGGGGTTTCTTCTTTCAACTCATCCCAATTTTTCCAACCCTGGGACGACGCAACTACCCAAATCAGAAACTGACTGAATCATTGTCCTTCGTTAATGAGATTACCTACATGCACGATCAAGATTGCGATCTTTTGATGATTAATTGTGCAGCCTTAGTTCCTATTTGACAACACATTTGCAGCTTAAGAAAATGCCCTGAAAATATAAGTAACACAACATCAAGGAACCCAATCAAATACAACCAACCTTCAACCTTCCTGCCTGGCTGCTCTGTGCAGCTCGATGCGGCTTCAATCAAAAAAAGACTTGGTAAGTATTTAGCGTTTCCTGGCGGTTCTGAGACGCGCTGCACCTGGAGGAATCTCAAGCATTGACTAGAATGGCTGCTACATTCTGAAATTTTACAGTGCATAAAAGATACTCAAAGATAATGCTGAATTTCACTTAATTGCTGAATTTTGTGAGAGAAAATTCCATACTTGATCCTTAGACCAACAGTCTGGTCATTCATCTTGAAGGAAGTTATTATTAATGTTGCAGTTGGCTGCAGTATCGGTATCATTAACAACAGGCGTTGCTACAGCAACAGGCTTTTTGCTGCTAGCAGAGGCACTTACGTTAACTTGCTGCTCCTGACCAGCATTTTCTGACTCAGTAGTATATGACTGTTGGAGAGTTCTGCCATCCTCCAACTGCGTTTCAGTTTGCGTTCTCTTTCTGTCTTTTAGAAGTCAGGTCAACATCACTGTCATGTTTTTAATCTTCTTTTGCCTGTTTATCCAACATTGCTGTGGCTCATCAGTAAGTGTCAATGTGACGTAACTAAAAACTAGTGGGCGTAACGTGCCCTTGGTGTAGTTTAATTGCTATGAATTGCCAAGAGGCAGATTTGGAGAGGAAAGAAAAAAGTTCTGGGAGCTTGCGAGAAGTCCCTGTACACTGGGAAAAGTCCTGGTATGCCAGGGGGTAAAATCTAGAAGTGGGGGTACTGCATACAGGTGCGTTCTGGCCCAATTAAAGCACAGGTCTTGTACAGTTGCAATGTTATCAGACGGACATAAACACACACAGGTGAAAACAATACCAGCATTGCTGCGGTGGCTGGTAATGAAGTTTCCAAGGGCCACAAAGACTGGCGACACAGCCAGGCACACAAGTAGACTTATGACTTAACATGATGCAGACTACCTTAGTATGGACATGACATAATATGCTACACGCAAATAAAATGTGTTAAAACTTTTGCTCACTTTCCAACACCACTGGCAAGAAAGTCAACCTCACTGTGTTTCGGTTCTCAGTTTTGCTCCATATTTCATAGTGGTCCAATTGGTGAATATGTTTCTCAAATCGCCTGTATATATACAGTGTTTTGAGCAGCTTTTTTCTAAATGCAAATGTACATTTGAAAAAAATCAGCATGTTCACTTTCCCCCAAAAACGTATAAAACTCAGTGTTTATGTAAACGACACATACAGTCATACTTTTGCTAACTCTTGTGATGTGTGTAGCACTGAGGCCAGATGGAGCTGATGGAGTGAAACATTTAATGGACATTTTAAGTTTGCATACATCTCTTCCAACTCATTTTACATCAGGCCTTGTCACCCTGCACGCATTAGTGGTAATTCTTCTGGCGGATCTGATCTGGCCTCTGACCAGAATTTTATAGCAAACTATTTTTTTTATTGGTCCAGCAAATATAAGAGCTCATCACAGCTTTTTTAACACCAATATATGTATAATGGATAATTCTACTCCCATTCCCAATGTATTCAGATAGTACATAATTTAAAACAACACATAATATATCAACATTGCTGTAGAATTACGTTTGAGAATACTACTGTTCTTCTTCACTAATACAAATGATTATTCCCTTGGGTACATTACTTAACCTAACCTAACCTATAATAAATACTGCAGCCACTATGACTGTAATATATAGAAATATATCCATCAAAAATTCAGACATGGAGGCTTGTTTAGCTCAAGATATAAAAACACATTCCAATCATCACAGCAGAGTGCATTAACATCAAGCTAGATACAGTAGACTAGACGTGTTGGATTCTTAACAAAACAGTATATGCACTGTGATAAATCTAATTCAAAATCAAATTACAGAAAAAGAAGAAAAAAAATTTCTAATCTACAATTTCAGCTTGTCTTGGTGACTCATGTCCCAGGTTGCCATGTTGTTGTTTTTTACACTTGTGTATGTCAGACCTTGGGGATTGGAAATGTGCGTATCCACTGTCAGCATTTGTAACCTTATTTACCTTTATAAGTGTGATCATTTTCCCAGCTGACAGTGTCGGAGGTCCACTAGAACAAACCCCCAGCTCCTCTGAAAGATCAGCGTATTAATCATGTATTTTAATTTGCTAGCATCCCCATGTTGCTCTTTTTCTGCTTATGAGGCCCATTAACCTGTGTTTGTGTATAGTTTGCAACACATTGCATTAATATGCTGATGTGATTCTGGACCCAGTTAGTGCAGCACAATGATTAAAACCGTCCTCATCAGCAAGTAACACACGAGGGGATGCCCAAGTCATTAAAAGCTCTAATACTCTATCATTTCCTTCAGATAATCAAACTGAATAATGGAGTGGTGGTAAATGCCTTGGGCTATGCTCTTATTAATCAGCTACTGAGGACATGTATGTATGTCTGTGTGTGTCTGCATGTGTGCACTTATGTGTGGAACTCTGCCTGCATGTTATAGAAATATACAGTGAATGTTTGTAGTACAATGCCTAATTGAATCCTACACATGTTTATGTACGTGTTGTCTGAATGAAGTTATGATTGATTATTTTCAAAATTACGTATTAAGAGATATATAACACTACATAAACCCCTTTCACACATGCACTGCAAACCTGAAATTATCTAGATTTTACCCGGTGGAGATGTGTGAGAGCGCAATGTCTGAATCAGTCGGACATGACTTCCCCTCCCAGCTCCCTAGTACAAAGAACTTTTTTTAAGTCTTTGTCTGTAGGCAGGAATCAGGTGGACCATGTTGTGGTCAGAGTGTCCCAGTGCAGCGCAGGTGACGGCGTGATAGGTGTAGGTGCAACCGGCGCCCAAAGATGATTGTTAATTTTCTGGATTAACTCGAACTGTCAGTTTGATTAAAAGTAGAACCCACAGCCTGCTGGAACAAAGGCCTCAAAAGGCTAGGCCGAAAGCCTTCGCTTCCATGCCGTCTCCCCCACAACAGGTCACACCCAGGTGTGACCCCTCCAAGGCACCCAAACTGTTCATTGGCTGAATTGACCCCCAAGTGATGACATCATCCGGGCCTATATAAAGTGAAGCACACCATCTCTCGCTCTCTTTCTACTGACTCTTTCTACTGGATCTTGCTCCCGGATCTTCCTCCCGCTCTCTCTCCCGGATCACTCAACTCCAGGAGACCAGCTTCCAGCTGTCCCCTCGGCCCTGGACCTGGCCTATGGCGTGGGATCACCACAAAGGTTAACCAACCGGTTATCCTCAACTGAGCACAGCACAGAGCGATCCTCTTTTGCCTAAGAGCAACTAAGACAAGCTTCCAACTTCCTTTCTTCACCCAGCCGCTGGCATCAAGCAACGCAAAACATCTTCCAACTCATGGACTGGTAACTAATCACCAACTGGGCATTACTACATGTTATAGGACTGTATGAACGGCTAGATACCATTGTAACTTTGTCATAAGAACTGAGAGATCAGGCTTCCGGCCTTTGTGTAACAAAGAGAATGTTCACACCTTCTTCGAGCCCCCACCTCTTCTCTTTGTCTCTCTCTCTCACACACACACACACACGCACACACACACACATACACACAAACATACGTTTGCTGTTCGCTTTAGTTATTTCATTGTGTTTTATTTGTTGCATTTATTAACCTGTTAATAAATGTTTGTGTTTACCATATGTCTGATTATTTAATATTACACAAAGATGAATGAGCCAGCTTCTACTAAGAAAAGAACTTTTAAATCCTTCAACTGATTAAACTATTACATTTATCGGTGTTTAACCCTTAATTAGTAGTTTAATATATTTAATGAGACTTTAATATTAGTTATCACTCCGTCTATGACGGTGGTGCCCCGAGGAACTCTGGTTTGACTAGAGTCATTTTTTTTATTATCTTTGATAATTATTGGTGATAACTAATATTTCCTGTATTAACGGTAAGTTTATTGAGAATACTCAATCTCATAATCTGAACGTGAGTCAAGGCACTATATTGATAGTCACTATTGATCCAATTAAACCCAAAGTACCTACATAGGCGTTACTGACTGTTGTGTAACAGTGATCCAGAGTGTTCCCCTCCCTGGTTGCACATTTTATAAACTGTCTGTATTTGGGCAATTCGTGACTGAGGTTACCTTTGTTAAAATCCCCGAGGACAATAACTAAGGAGTCCGGGTTGGTCCGCTCCACTTCCAGTATCTGGTCGGTGAGCGCGCGCTGTGCGTCCTGCACGTTGGCCTGTGGAATGTAAACACCGACCAGAATGAAGGAAGCAAACTCATGTGGGGAGTAGAATGGTTTGCAGTTAATAATACAAGTTTCCAGGATGGGAGAACAGTGCCTTTGTATCACCGTGATGTCGTTGCACCAGCCGCTGTTGGTGTAGAAACAAATACCTCCAGCCTTTGTTTTGCCAGAGAGCCGCGTGTCACGGTCCGCTCGGTGAAGCTGGAATCCATCCAGCTGTAGTGCAGAGTCCAGGATGTTCTCGCACAGCCATGACTCAGTGAAGCACAGAACAGAGGATGAATTGAAGTCCTTGTCTCTCCTCAACAGAAGCTGAAGTTCGTCCATTTCATTGCCCAGTGAGAGAAATATTCCAGGTAGCGGCGTGCGTCTTTCACTCTGGCAAAGGCGCACGAGCGCACCGTCTCGTTTCCCCCTGCGACGGCATTAAGTTGTAAAGGTGAGGGCACCTTTGACTAAAAAGTTCACCAGAACCGATGTGGGAGCCACAAATTCAGGAAACAAACCCTGTGGAGTTGTTACCCGAATGTTCATGAGTTGTTCTCTGGTGAAAGAGAGCCGTGAACCCAAACAAAAAAACGTGTTTACAAACAAAACAAGACAAAACAAAGCGTACCAACAAATCGAGGCAACCATCCGCGGCGCCATCTTTCTAGAGAATCATCACTAAGCTCATCAAGGCCTTTGACATTTGGTTACCATCATCTGTTGACTCTCTGTTACATGCCAGACAACCAAAAGGAAATATCTTACAGATGAATGAGGATTCACATTTACAATTTGTCAAAAGTGCATTTAAACAGAAGGCCAAGAACGGCATTGTTCAGTGTGACCACAGCATGTCTCAGGGATGTGGAATATAGGCCTATCTGTTGTTTTATATCTAAAACATACATATTTATATGTATGCTTCTGTTTGCCACTGTTGCGCACACTTCTGTTCCTTACAGCTACTTTTAGTCTACACTGTCCTCAATCTTCATTTAAGCCAAAACACCATGACAAACCATGCATCTGTTTGGCTTCCTCTCACAACTTGCCTAGCCTGCTTTCATTTCCTCCTGACATGATAAGAGTAAACCCACTGCTGCTCTATTGTTTGTTTATGAGCCAGCCATGCATATACCAGTGGGGTGTACTACGAGCCTCGATAAGTGGGTTAGCGAGGTATGTTGCGCTCAAAGCCTGGGTCAGCTGTGACATGAAAGTCGCTCTCTTTTAGCGTCGCTGTAGAGTTACTTATGCCGCCAAGTGAACCTAGTCGGAAGAAAGTTTTCAGCTGAGGCTTAAAGCTAAGACCTAGACTTTAGGGTTAGTTTCAGAGTGTCAGAGATTTTTGCCCCCTCAAACTGTCAAGGAAGGATTTTATAGTGTTTCAGGTAAAAACCTCCGTCTTCGTGAGACAGTGGTAGTAATTCTGCATGCGGGGTTCGTCTCGCATACGATGCGCATTAATGTGTAGCTTAAAAAGTTCTAGTTCTTATGTCACATGGAAAACCTATTCACTAAAGGTAATTGAATTGTGGCCAGTAGGTTGTATTACACCTTTGCATTTGTAACGTTCTACAGTTCCCCATTACAGTTATAGGATTCCCCACACTCAGTAGTGCAATTGTCTGTACACATGTCCACATCAATTAACCTTTAGAACATGAGGCAGCCTTTGTCAATGGGAAGTCAACACATAGCATCAATGTGCAGGTAAAGTATTACTGGGCTAGATTATGTGGGAAGTGAGATTGCATGCCAGTAGCCTACTAAAACTTTTTAATGGTGCTTCATAATGGTCACCACATCTGGATGGAGGTAAAAGACAAAATGATGGATAACTGGGATTTGAACTCTAGCCGTTTGCACTCAGGTCTTACAGTAACCCACTACACCATCCACCACTACCCTATGGTTATGAAGATTATGCTACTTTTCCATTTTAAATCATCATCACTCTATTGGGATTAACAATTCTGCATTTGGCATAGTTATTTTTAGACAATATGCAGATTTTTTTCACTTTAGAATTTACATGATTGACTATATTCTGCCAGTACGCCTCCCTCCTCGATCCAGGTTATCCAAAGAAACCTTGGGTATGTTCAGCATGCTTCGTAGTAAACCCTACTGGAGTGAGCGACATTAGCTGGTCTTTATCATCATCTAAAACCATCCACAATTTCACCTCAGAACAACATCTCCTAGGTTTCTAGGATTGTTTTCTTATTACTATTTTAAGTCATTTAAGGCATCAGATTCAGGAGAACAAAATGATAGAAAATACATTTTAGTTTTGTGAGCCTGGTGAGTTTGCTCGACGCAGTATGCCAGTTTTTTTTTGGTAACTACATTAAAGCAAGACCCTCCTCTGTCAGCCATCTTTAAACTGCCCATGCAATGAATGGTTGTGACTGGTCCATACAGGGCCAGGTGCACTGGAAATCTGTGTGTGTGAGTGTTAGGTTGACCACGTGAAACATGAGCATACAGATTTGTCTGTTTCCCAGGCTTGTTTGAGTTGCATAAAAGACAATTTAGATAACAACATGGCTGGTGCTGGCTTTCATTCTTTTATTCCTCTCATAAATAGGTTCCAATGATTGAGTCATAGAACAAGGTGTTCCTACAATATTTACAGACAGCATGCTAAACTGCAGAAAACCAGACTAATCTGCCAAACTCATGTTTCATTTGTTCTGGCAGATACATCTGGACCCTCTCCCATATGGATAGATTTCCAGCTGCTTGAGATCATTTGGACCAATCACAAACAATTTCTCATGTGGGACGGGTTTAAGATGAAGACTGAAAGCGTCATTGTCCAGTCTGTGTCACAATATCAGCCAGACTTTAGTTTTTTGTCCTGCTTTGCCATGTCATTTCAAGCTCTGCTTCTCCCTCCTACTCTGCTGATTCCCTTCACCTGGCCTGCCCCACCCCCATACTCCTCCCATACCTGCTCCTTATCAACAGTCAGTCCCATCGGCTCCATTCCTTCTGCTCCTTGTCAGATTGTCTAGTGTCCTGACCATAGACTGTATACATTCATTATACAGTCTATGGTCCTGACCTAGATCTCCAGTCTTCTGTTGGTTCCTGATTATCATGCTGCCTGTTTCAGTTTTTGACCTGCTCTTTTGAATTTCGGATTCCTCTTTACTTTCCTTACTTACGTGATTTGTTTGATACGCTGACTGATTAGCTCCTTTGACCTCTGCTACGCATTGAACTCTGTTTTTTGCACTTGAACTGTGTCTTGTCTTGCTATTGGGTTCTGGCCTGCCATTTCTGTGAAACCTGACAGTCTGCAGGTCGTTGAGTGCACTTTTTCAGGCTCACCAAACTCAGCTCAAACTGTCAAACTAGGTACCATCAAATGTGACTCGATATTCTGTTACTGTATTGCCTATTTCTTGCATAAAACTTTTACAGAAACAGCATTTAGATTGTTTTCACACTTGGTCCGTTTCAGCCCTCCAAATGAACACAGATCAATGAGTCAGCATTTTTTGTGCATACTCAGACTCAGACCTACTCATGAGATGGTCTGACTACAGTTCGCTTTAAGTCGGCACTGCAGTTTGCTTAACCCATGTAAAGTGAACACAAAGCTCTCCAGGTTCACTTTCATATACTTTCCATATTTCAGCCCTCTAGGCCTTGCTGTAGACGGACGCTCAAAAGAAAAAAAATGGACAGAACTGTCGCTCTAACTCTAGCAAGACTAGTAGAGAAGGAGTAGTTTGGTCCGAGGAAAAAGCTCTGGGTTTTTACAGTGTTCATGTCCTGCAGAAACAGTACATAATGTAGCCATTGACAGAAAATCTTTTTTTTTTAACAAGGCTAAATGTTTATGTCAAGCCTGATGCCTTCACTCACATGGCAATGTTCATTCATTCAACAGTAGTATCAGATAGGTATTGGGTATCGGCCGATATGCTCAGCCCAGGTATCGGTATCAGATTGAATCGGAAAAAACTGGGGCAGTGTATCTCCAGTGAAAATAACCCATAATCCAAAGCAGTAAAGCTCCAGAGGCAGTATAGTGTGAACAGAAAAAGGACTGAGACCCCATCAGAGCTGAAGTGGACCAGAGAGAGAACGGAGTCCTCTTTTATATGATGTAACAATGTGAAAGCAAGAAGAATTGAGTCTCTTTTCTGTTAGCCACTTTGGGTCCACTTAAAGAGGACTGAGTTCAGTTTGTTTAGAGAGGACTATGTGTGAAAACACCCTTAGTCTACTGTTTAGTTGTAGTAAGCCTGTGAATATTCTCATTTGCCCAGGTCATTGTTATCCCCAGAGAAATTTGACTCAAAAGCAGCTGACTTGCTTATTTGTCTAGGAGGACATTTCACCTCTCTATCCAAGAGGCTTCATCAGTTCATTTACGACCAGGCTAGGACTGTCCAAATGTCTGGTGTGGAGATCCAGGTATTTAACCTCTAGTGAGGGCGTACACAAGACCGAGGATTTCACTGGAATCTAGTTGTAGATCTATCCAATTGCGTCCAGAAGCGTTTTGCTCTGCACCACTGATAGATACTTGTGTGGAGATGCCAGGCTAGAACGGGCACAGGCTAGAAAACAGCTGAAATGTCAAATAAAATGGAACACCTGAAAGCCTCAGTTAATAGCAATGTTTAGTAGCAGTGATTAGTATTTTAATTTTATTTAACAATTCCAAAAGTGTTCCTGGAAGATGTTTGCTTTATTGTAGATAGAATGGGATAATTATATTAGGTGGGCATATTATGATGTTATGTTGTTTTACTTAAGTGTATGCACTGGGTTAAGTCTGTTCATTGTGTTGCTGTAAGACACGTATCAGTAATTAGTTTGATCCCAAACTAGTTGCACTAAGTGATAAGCTAACTGGCTACCTCATAAAGCTGCCTTGTATTCCTGTATGTCAAGGTAACGTGGTTCAATGTGATTGTATAACATAATAAGAGGGGACATTATTACCTTTTGTGGTTAATACTGAATACAGTCCTTAGATGCTTATCTAATGCTGGATATAAATAACTCATATATTCATGCATTTGTTTTTTCGTGTTTTATTTCAGAAACTGTACGTGTACTGACAAGCTTATCCTCTGTACTGCTTGTATTTACTATTACTCTGGGAGTTAAAGACTTAAATCTACTAACGACTCACTGACCGGGGCACTCTGACTGGAGCCCTGTAGGTGATTGCCACAATCACATCTCACTATCCAGTTCCAAACAGTGCCAGTTCCCAACAGAAGTCATTTAACGAGGATAAAGCATATCTATAAAGGATACTTTCCTATAGAACAGGTCTATATCTTGTCCTAAATAGCCTCTTATTTACATGACGGCATGCCCTTTCTGTTTCTTTATGGTTGCACGTTTACAATTCTCCTCTGCTCTCTGTATCATGTATGATGTCTTCTGTTGCTCAGGACAGAGCTTTTCAAAATCCAAATAAATTACCCTAGTTATGTCATCAGGGTTATTTCGGCTCGGGCTTAATGTTACAAAGTGGAGGTGTGGAGCCAGAAAATAACATTAAGGAGGCGCAGATGTTTGAATAAAAGATGCTTTTGCGTTGTGGGAAATGTAGGATCCAGTGTTATTGGTGTTTGATCTTTAGAGTTAAGCTATCCTGGGCTCTAACTCTTTGATTTTGACCATTCTTTTTTATTCTGCCTCATGTTAGTTTCTGAATTTTATCGACATTTAATACTGAATCACTGGAGTACCTCTTTAAAATCTAGATAATGCTGTCCTTTCTGACATTTAATGATCTAATTTGGCTGTATTATCTTGCTGCCATTGGATGCCGCCTAAGGTATTAGGATCTTTAAGCCAAAAGATTTATGGTAAACCCTGTTGGTGTCAACAAACCCAATGATGTCACAAAGGCTGAGATGCTCTGTGGTTGTCTAATCCAAGCAAAGCCTCCTATGTATGTCAGCCAGGCTCTCTGTGATAGGATTTCACAATGTTGCACAGCACCAGCATGGACCTTTGGGGAAGTGCGGTGACAGTAGTAGTAACTAGTGTCAAGAGGATAATACTGTGAAGTGGAAAGTCTCATTGCTTTTTTAAAAGGAATTCATCTATCAAAGTCAAAATGGGGAAATACAGAATAATCAGGGCTGGGTATTTCACCTTTCTAGTCTCCTCAGTGTGTCTTTGAATGTAACAGACAACTGTATCTCTCCATCAGGGGTGTGCACAGACAATAGTTTTTTTCAGCTCCATTCTCTCTCAGCTCAGGTGAAGAGTGCAGCAAGAGCTTTAAGAAGCTCCACTGATCATATTGGGTGAGGACACAGAATGGAAATTTCAGCCTGAGTTACTCTCACCTGAGTGCAGTGTTGATATGTTTCATTTTAAGTGAAGTTCAGCTACACCTCGGAATTGGCTATACCTATTATGGCTGTTGAAGTTAACACATTAATAAGGCGTTAACACAAACTCTTCTAAAAGCCACAAATCCCAGCTGAGACAATGCTTACTGTTCTCTAATTTTACTCACAGTTTTTTACAAAATAACGGTTTTTGTTGAAGTGCCTTGATTATTTAAAAACATGCTAGTACAGAAGTGGAATAGCCACAGCAGATATTCTATCAAATTCTAAACAGTAAAAAATAACAGTATTTCGGAGTAAATCAAGTATAAACCATTTTTTCTCTAATTTGATCTCCGCTGTATATACTATATATACTGTATAGGCTTATGGGGGCTTATGGCGGAGATAGAGTGGGTCGTCCTGCATTTGATCGGCAGTTCGATCCCCAGCTCCCCCAGTCCACATGTCAAAGTGTCCTTGCCTTGGGCAAGACACTGAACCCCGAATTGCTCCCTGTGCTGCGCACGGTTGTGTAAATGTGGTGTGCATGGTTAGATTAAATTAGATCGTACGTAGATGTCCAGAATATAAACTATATCATTTCAAGTCCATTTACCAAGTCCATTTATATGTAAAACAAGGCAGTAAAAGCTTATATTGGCCCTATTGTCAGTGCTCCACTAACTTCACCTATACTGTATATCCAATAAGAGACCTGGTTAAACCATTCACTGGCATGTTGTAGTAGCTGTAAGATTTGCTGCTTCAACCCTGACACCACCTCTGTGGAAGGTGAAACTCAGAGGGACTTACATTTCATCTGATAAGAAGCTAATCTAATTCTTGCAACAAATGTAACAGGATGGCTTGCCAGGGTCTGTTCAGGAAAAGGGAACTTGATAAAGAACTGAGGATGAAAGGCATTAGGAAATTCAGTCCAATTTTCCCCCCTTTTTTTAGATTGTGTGTGTAGAGAGTGAGGGATATACTGTGTATTTGGGATGCCTTGTCAATGCATAAGTGGAGGATTATGGCCAATAAATCATGGTGGTGAAGGATTATGTTAGTAGCCCCCAAAAAGATGAGGGGATGGACCAGGAATTAGAGAAAGAGCAAAAGAACAGCCTTTATATAACAGGTTTTAGCCTAGATGGAAGTGGAAAGCAGTTATCTACCTGTGCAGTTTAATAAAGAAAATAGAGGAGGATCTATGGCACAATAAAGGAATGACAAAAGCTGCTTTGTCAGCATGCGGTACAATGCATGTACTTAGCAGATGAGTACAATTATGACGTGAAATTTGATTCCTTGTCATATCGCTTAATGAGAAAAGAGACAATACTGCAGCATGCTGTCACCTTTCCTGGGTGTTTGAAAAGAGCCATCTCCCCTTCAGATATGGAGACAAAGGCTTGTGAAAGCAAATCTGCCATCTGTTAGAGAGAGGGGAAAAGTACCTGGTGTGACAAGCTGCTTTTACTCTACATCTGCTATGGCGCAAAAGCTCTATCACTCTTCTCCACACAAGCACTACCCATCACATCTCTGTCTTAGGAGAGAGGTGTTGCCTGGGGCAAATGAAACAGATGATGGAAGGAAAGAGACCGGGGGCATCAAGCAACGACAGTGGAAGAGATGAGACATCAATGCAGGAATAATGGGCACTGACTAGAAGAGAATCACAGGGTGACTCTCTACTATGAATACTGATTGGCAAGCGCAGAGGATCATCTGGAAGCCTAACAGAAGAAACAGGTCTGAAGGATGAAAACCAATTAAGTTTTTCAAAATAGCTAACTATTCACATTCCATCACTTCTACAGCAAGAACAAGTGGCAACAACGCAGGAAATGTTTTCATGCACTGAATCTTAACCACCTAGCTAAATGACACTGCTTGTGTCATTGCATATAAATGTCACATGTGGAATTCAGAATTGCCAGCGTACTGGGCCACAGATAAATCTTATCCTTTTGACATTTGGTGTTAATAGCAAACTCAGACTCCTGAAGCATTCCCAAATGTACCCCATTGACACAAACTCACTTCATGCTACTTGGGCTAATTGGATTGCTTTCTGATCTCAAAAAGAAATGGTGCATCCGAGAAGCATTCAAGATGGATTGAAATGGTGGTGGTTAGAAAAGGCCTGGAAACAAGTCAAACCTGCCAAACTCTTGTTTCAGACATCTATTTACAGCGTTGTATACAGTCTATGTTGTTTCCTGATTGCCTGCAAACATCTCTGAAACTGCTCTTTCTGCAGACTACGTGTCCACATTTTAGATCAGTCATGCAAGTATAATCTACAAAAGCTATCACCTATCTATCCCAGATTAATGCATGTCATTTAATGATCTGTTATGGTGAAACATCTAGGCTAAATGATGTTGCTATACTTATGTGCCACAAAAAGGGTAATGTTTTTGAGTTATCTGTATTCTGGGGCTTCTCCAAGATAACATTGATACATGTGATCGCTTGAAAATAAATCAGTAAATAATATATATATATTTCTGCCACCCCTTGAAGGCTCAGTAGGCAGCTTATTTTTGGCAGTATTAGGCAAAAAATCCCATTATATCCTTGGTGATAATGTAAATGAAGTGAGGTGAAAGAAGATCAGACCTCTGTGTCTCTCCTAGGCTCTGTTTTCAGCCTGCAAAGAATCTACCCCGTGACGGAAGACTTTGACCAATCACATAGCAGCTGAGAGAGCAGGCCCTGTGATTGGCTGTTTTACTAAAGCAGATGCGTGTTCACGTCTCCGGTGGAAGCCCAGTCTGCAGCAATGGTGCATGACCAGACAGGAAACACCCACGTTCAGTGCAAAACAACCTAAGAAGAGGAAGACTGATTCATCAAAAAGGGAGTCTAAAAGAGAGTCTGACAACAAACGCGTATAAATGAGGGCGTTGCGTTTCGAAGATAGAGAGAAGTTTGGCATAACATTGGTTTGAACTTTGACTCAGAGCTTGCTGTTCTTCTCTTGGACAGGTATACTGCTAAATGATTTTTCCTCTAACAACTCCAGTTGCTTTGATGGGGGTTAGGTTGTGTGGGCATGTAAACAGCCTGGTCACAGGACACATAACATATTGTCAGAGGTTGCTAATAGGTTAGACTCCTGCTAATCGTAGCCAAAGGCATACGGCTGCTGCTAATACAAGATCAGGTTTATGTTGAATCATACTATTCCACCTCAAACGTTTGCACATACCTCCAAGTTTGCCAAGAGTGACAGTAAATTCCCTTCTATAATTTTAACAATCCCCACCGTGATCGGGACGATTGAAATGAGTGAGGTGTGAGCATACTGATACAGGTGAACAGAGGTGAACATGAGTGAAGTTAGTTATCCATTTCAGTCACTCTTGCCTCTAATGAACTCATTCAGCACTGTTCAGTATTGCCTAAATATAAATACCATTTACTATCGCTCATGGGTTTAAAAAAAAAGATTTTCTTATCTGTGACTCGGACATTATGGAGGATAATGTAAAAAAAAGACGTTTTGGCAAGTTGGCAGGCAGGGACTGTCGGGTGCGTGTATGGAGAACATGCATCAGATGCCCATGCTTGTCTGGTGGGAAGAACTTGGGCCAAAGCTGAGGAGATAAGACCTGTGTACTTTGTTCTAGGTTTCCTGCCTAGTGAGCCTTTAAAGCCAAAACTATTGACACCCCATGAATATTTCTCTAGATCCACCGCTGGTCTCTTTTGATTGGTTAGGAAAAATCAAAACACCCTACCCGATGGAAGTCGTTTAGAGTGGGCCAAATGTCACACTGAAGATGTTAACTGAGTGTAACTACTGTAGTTGACAATTCTGTCAAAAATCAGGCAATCCTTGTACAGGACACAAAAATAAAAAAACATATCATACTTTATACTTTATTTATTCAAACTGAGGTCAGAGGTCAGACGTCCATGTAAAAAGCCTAACATAACCTACTACATGTAGCCTTAACTCTCTGGCCAACAGACAGGTCAGTATGCTGTATGTAAATTGAATCACTGATGCATTAATCACTCACTAGACATGAGTTTCAGGTGTGAAATCCAGACTACTGTACAGCACTGATGCTCCAGCCAGGACAGTCCAGTGCTGTTGTTGTGTCCTTGGCCAGGGGAAACTCGCAGCTGGCTGGTCTGCTCCTGCTCCCTGCAGAGCGCCGTGTGTTAAGCAGAAAGCTACTAGAGGATGAATAAGCCCATGGCTCCCTGTAGGCTGTTCCTTATTAAATGGTAAGTGTTATGGCTCGACCCGCTGGGCTACAAATATAGGCATTACCCCAGAATGCTGTGTGCTCATCACAATGTCACTTCCTTTTAACCACAAGTCTATAATCAGCAGGTTTGTACAGGGATGAGAGGGGAGTACACAGCCCTGCCAAACAACCGAAACAGGAACAGGGAGTAGGTTAAACTGGTTGTCTCTGTCTACTTATTATATAGTATGTGTAGAGCATGATATAGGTCTTTCCATCCAATACCATTAACCTGCTTCTCATGGCTGATACAATAAGAAAATGGATGATGTAAAATTTTGTATTTTAAAAAGAAGTTTATGAACTGTATTGTTTGCACACTTGAGGGTAAGAAAGGCTAAGATGTAGTGAGTAAAGATGGATGATTTTATATTCCATAGCTCAGATCTAACTGACATCACAATTGTTGGGACAATAAAATAAACAACAGATCTAACTCTCCAATTGTTTTGTTTTTTAGTAAAGTACATCAGAAGACAAGACATACTTTGGCTTTTCCCAAGAAGTCAAAATATACTGTGACATAAGCTGTCAAATCAGACCTGTCAGTGTATATTCAGCATGTGTTTATTGGCAGATCACAGACCAACTTAAGAGGTGCGTACCGTGTCACCACCTGCTACAACCGAGTGTGCAGAAGCTGTACTTGAAAAGTTGATGAAAGCTATTTGGCTCATTATTAACTGTTGATAATTTATTGGCGTAATGTAATTATTGGAATAATACACAATATTATAAATTTCCCATTCCCAGACCATAAGTTATCTGTGGCAATATATATTGTGCATCCTCAGTAGAGGCAACATACAAACTGGCAGAATGTGAAGCATTCTCTATACAATGATGTTGTAGAGTTTATAGAAACAATCTTCTCCACAGAAAAGTTCTTACTACCATTTACTATGTTTTAATAGAAATGTATGTCTTTTTTGCACAATTGTGATTGCATTCTGAGAAGTGAAACCATCCATTCATAGAAAAGTCGATTTGTTGAAAAATAATGTTCAATATTTTGATCGATTAACTGCTGAAGTTATTTTTTCAAGTAAAAATGTCAGACATTTGATGGTTCCAGATTTTTTCAATGTCCAAATATGCTGGTTTTCTTTGTCTTACAGTACAGTTTATTGAATCTTTGGGTTCTATCAAAACTGGTCGGGACATTCTTTCACAATTTTCTTTAAACGTTTAAAAGACCAAATGATCAACTGAGAAATAATAGATCACTAGATAAAAAAACACTCTTTGGAGCCCTAATCATTTATTAAACATAATTTTTCATAATTGAAAAACAATTACATCGCAACTTGTAGAGGATGTCTTTATTATTGTAAGACAGTACTAAAGTAATAACTCCTTATCATCAAAGGCATTGCCAAAACTAAGAAAAACAAGAATCTTGTAATCTTGAATCAGATTATCTCTAAATAAGGAGGCAAGCAAAGCAATGCCTTGACAAGCAACGTGAAGTAGGTGACTGATGGAAAGATATGATGCCCCCATACTCTGTCATCCATCAGGGTTACATATTGGGTACATTATGCAGTGTGTGTGTGTGTGTGTGTGTGTGCGTGTGCGTGCGTGCGTGCGTGCGTGTGTGTGTGTGTGTTGGTAATCTCTTAAATCACCAAGGTCTAAAGCCTAAAATATGTTTCTCTCTACTCAGCTATGCAATATTCCAATCCAGACAGGATAGAAAAGCAAAAGCTAATCGTATTAGTGTAATCACGCTGACCACATGAGGGCCAGCAGCTTAACTTTGAGTAGATTTCTGGACACAGGTGCTCTGCAATGTTGCATTACAGCCCCTAAGCCTTGTAGGGTGAGCCTCAACATAGATCTGCTTCCATTACACAGTTCCCTCGAAAACCCAACCCTTCAAATGTTTGCACCACGGGATGCAAAGCATGACCGAGAACTGTTGTTGCAAATGAGCTGTAAAGAATAATATTTTGCCACGTTGAATGTTAGATGTGTGTTGAAGCTATAGATCGTTGTGATTGCAATTGCAGATTGACGCGTTCCTGGAGGTTTTGAGAGTGACGGTAGTTGACAAGGGTAATTATGATATATATACTGATCCCTGACAGTAAAGTCAAATGAGGTCATCTCACTGCAGCTCAGCCGAACCTCAGTTGTTACTCAATGAGGGTTACCAGTCATGATGTGATGTGTGATGTTAGATTCAAATTAAGACATACAGTAAAGGTTACGTATTGATAAGGTAAATAACACAATATCCTCCAAAAGATGCAATGATTGGAGTTGGTCCCTGCAAAAAAAGGGACTTGTTAACGCAATCTCTGTGTTCACTAGGACTACAAATGTAACACTATCTTTGTTGAACGTGTGATCATATATCAGTAGATGAAAATTGTAACTCCAAGTGAGTTTTTTCCCCTTAGAAGACATGCTTTAAAGCAAGGCCGCTTATAAACAATCATGAGGTAAAAAATGGTGCACAGCACTGCACACATAACCTGGGAAACATATCAAAACTGCATCTCGATCCTTTTAGTTTATAGCCTATAAGGTTAACAGGTTGGTGGGGAGGAGGGGGAGAAAATTACTGATTATCTCCGGAGTGCATTATCCAGGCATATCCAATTAATGTAGACATAATTTCATAGTTGTTGCACCCCTACTATCTGTGCAGATAAAAACAATTATGTATTGATAAATGTGGATACATTTCTACACACATAAGCACTTCTCTTTTCATAAAAAAATCCTTACTTTATGATTGGAGCACCTTCTGAAAGAATTACGGGCATGGGGAATGATAGGAATAAAACAGACCTGGTTGTGTAACCTGTAAAGTAACTGTTAAATCATTTGTTTTGCAAGAGCTTTTCAAATGTGGAATGCTTATGAATGTGTCAGCAAGGAGCATGCTTTTCAGATTTACAATTTCCTTCTGTACAAGGTGACAGACTGGAGTTGACTGCTGTAAAATGGAGTCACGCCTGAAGTCATTGTGAGTAAAATCCCTATGTAAGCACCCACACAGCAGAAAAGTACATTTGTGAATAGTGGGCTGCCTGACAGACAGCATTTGCCCCTCGAGCGGGGCGAGAGTATGGGGGAGAAAACAGCCTTGTCTGACAAATTCAAGGCTGGAAAAACAGAGGTGAATTAACACATCAAAAAAGTATCTTCTGGTCAAAATAGCTTGTTAGTTGACATATTGTGTACATGCAGTCCTACACGAACATCTGTACACAACCTGAAAGGCCAAAAAATAAAGGTGCTGATCCTTTCTTAGATTCCAGCTACAGCATCATGACCTCACCTCATGTTCAATTATTTTCTCCCTGTCTCTCTGCATTAGGGCTGTTCATTACACTATGCATGCTTACATTATCGACAAACAAGATAATCAAAGAACAAGGAAACCTAGAGTACTTCACAATGATAGATTCATCCCCTTCACGTCTCATTTCCGCAGGAATTCATTAAAATGTGTTTACAAGGGAAAGGGTGTTTTATTTTCTTCTCGCTGTCTTTAATTACTGTCAGCCTCAAGGTCATTGTATCTTCAGAAAAAATATTAGCATAGATACACAAGTTCAAAGAATTCAGGGGTTTGTGAAATAAGGAAGCAGTGATAAGTGGGCCAGCATTGCAGCATGAAACACAGGACGATGTATGGCATCATCAGAGAGAGAAGTTGGGAATTAGCAGAGGTACTTGTCAACTACTCCTCCTCTTCTTTTCACTCTCTCTGTTCCTTCACTGATTGGCGTTTTCATCCCGCTCACTTTTTCTCCACATTTATCTCACACAAAGTAAATCCCTGGCACTTTCAACTTAATTGCTATTCTGACTGCAGCTAATTAATTTAGAAGTGGTTTGCTTTTTATGCTGCGAAGCCGAGTAACACATCATCCATAGTAGGAGCAGAAAGTGTTGCCTCATGTCTCACACCAGCTGTGCTTGCTTTCTCTACTCTGCTGGCTCACCAGTCTGCATGCTTAAGGGGAGGGCAATGAGGGCAGAGCCTGACACTTCATCGTGGCAAGGTGGAAAGCTATTGGAGATGACAGCGGCACGGAGATGTGGCGGTGGGGGTGGAGGAGGGCATCTTGCCACAGGGTTGCTTCATGCAGACTCACTACAGAGACCACTGTGTGCTAGAGGAACTGGAACAGAGCTGCTCAGATAACCATAAGCAGTGATGTGAGGAGAAAGATGTTCTAAAATTAGTTCACCACTTCTCTCTAATTGCTAAATTCAAACACTAATCCTAATTCGTCTTACATGCAGTAGCACTAGCAAAGACAGTGACAGTGTAAAAGGTGGCTCAGCAGATAATAGTGCTGCACTATCTATTTGTGTCAATGATTATATATCCACGTTTCATTTTCAGTTCGTTGTCGACTGATTGTCTGTTCGCAGAGTTTGTGTGTTTTTGTTTGAAATACAATTTTTCACTTTGAAAAAAAAGAACCCTGGTTTGACTATGGAGTTATTCAACAAAAGTTTTTTTCACAGGGCATAAAAACAGAAAATAAAGATAAGTCAATGTTATGCTCGCACAAATGTTATACATCACGGAAACTAACTGCACCAAAAAGGCTAGGGTAGGTTCCCCTGAACCATATCATGTTTAATACTGACTAGAAGAATATGTTCAGATATGGCAAAAATATTGAAAAATATGTCCAGGAATTTGTAGAGTTAAAAGAAAATACAAATGTAAATAAAAACAAAGGCATCATCAGTAAAGCAAATATATTAATGTTTGGTAAAAATTAGTGCTGAAACAACTAATGACTTTATTGATTAACGACAACAATTTCAAAGACTGAATAGCGCCCTAAATATCTGTTTTCTCAATTACATGTTTCTTTTACTCTTTTACCCCACATCCCACCGCAGAGCTCTGATGATGCAGATTAAGAGTTAATCTGCTTTAAGTGTTAAATATATCCTTGGCTACTACTTTACAGTATACACGTGCCACTTTACAAAATGACAGGAGGCCAGGAGCCAGTTAGCTTAGCCCTGGGAATTTCTTTTGATAAACAAGCTCTATTTTGCTGCTTTTGTGCACCTTAGCACATTATATACATTCGCAGTACAAAATAATGCCAATGTAAATTATTTTATTTCTATTATGAATTAGAAAATGGTTGGATGAATGCTAGATGCTATGTGAGACTTCACTTCGGAAAATGATACTTTGAACAAAATAGGGAGTTGCACAGTTAGCCTTACTTATTTTTACTAAACTTAAGAAAGGGTATACAAATGAGTGGGGGAGCTGGACCAAGTGAGAAACCAAAAACCCACCACTGCCATACGGAAGGGGGGGGGGGGGGGGGGTTTCCACAATGTCCTTTTCTAAGTGTGTTTCACCATTGCTATTCTGAAGATGGGAAATGTGGAGCGGCATTTTGGACTCCCTCCGAAAAGCCAACTGAGAAGGAGAAAGGTAAAAGAACTAAAATCCCAGTCGTCTGGACAGCAGGCCTTTTTCTCACAGCTTACCACAAAAGCTAAGACCACCACCGAAGCATCGTTCCAGGTGAACAATGCTTTAACCTCCACCAAAGCATCGTTCCAGGTAAAAAATGCTTCAACCTCCGCCGAAGCATCGTTCCAGGTGAACAATGCTTTAACCTCCACCAAAGCATCGTTCCAGGTGAACAATGCTTTAACCTCCACCAAAGCATCGTTCCAGGTGAACAATGCTTTAACCTCCACCGAAGCATCGTTCCAGGTGAACAATGCTTTAACCTCCACCGAAGCATCGTTCCAGGTGAACAATGCTTCAACCTCCACCGAAGCATCGTTCTGGGTGAGTCACGTCATCATTAAACACATGAAATCTTTTCCATACGGAGAAACATCAAAAGAGGCATTCGTTGAAGCGGCTGACTCGTGGTTTCGAAACTTTAAAAACAAACCAGAAAAAGTTTCTTCCATCAAAGCTCTCCAGCTGTCAAGAAGTATAGGTACACGGTGCTGTGAAGCAATGGCCGAGGATGAGGGATATCACGGACTGCTAGTGTTTCTCACTGCAACTGGACGAGTCTACAGACGTGAGGGACACAGTCCAGCTGTGCATTTATGTTCGTTTGGTGTTTACCGATATGTTTGCAAAAGAGGAGCTGTTAACAGTACTGCCCAAAGTAAAGAACTTTATGAGAAAACACAGCTCCCAGTCTGCCAGTTGGTGTCCATCACCACAAATTGTGCGCCCCTGTTGGTTGGCAGCTTAAATGGATTTATTGTGACTATAACAAACGATTTCAAGACTTTTATTGGCTGATTCCATTCGGTGAAAGCCATCAGAGTGAGGTGATTCCAGAAAATGTGTATTTCTATTTGTCATTGCAAAGGTACAACAAAATTGAGGTAGAAACCCTCACATCAGTGCTCTTAAGGTACAAAAAGACCAAAGACAGAGACAACAGGCACACACAAAAATTAAATAAGACAAAAACTGTATGAAAAAACAATACATCTTTTAAAGATCGCTTTTAAAAAATCCAGTATTGCCTGTTTTATGTATTCCAAAAGAATGCAGTTTTAGAATTATTTAATGCAATGATTGCTCTGGGACAAAAAACAGTTTTTAGTCCGTTTGTTTTGCTGTGAATGGTCCTGGGCCGTCTCCCTGAGGGTAGTAGTTCAAAGAAGTGATGGCCAGGGTGGGATGAGTCTTTGAGGATTCTGCGGGCCCTCTTAACGCAGCGGCTGTTGTATATATCCTCCAGGGATGGGAGAGGACATCTGCAGATGTTTTGTGCACTGTTAATGACCCTCTGGAGCCCTTTCCTTTCTGCAGCAGTGCAGCTGCTGAATCAGTGTGACACCGTAGCTCAGCACCGACCCGATGGAGCTCCGGTAAAAGGACACCAGCAGTTTGTCTTTTAGGTTGTTCTTTCTAAGGATCCTCAGAAAATACAGTCTCTGCTGGGCATTTTTTTTGGAGTGCTGTTGTGTTTACCTTCCAGGTCAAAATGTGGGTGCCCAGGAACCTGAAGTCTGAGATCCTCTACACACTTTCTCCATATGCAGATTGGATGAATGTCTGGTTTATATTTCCTGAAATCAATGATTAGCTCCTCTGTTATGGACGTGTTGAGGATCCGGTTGTTCTCTGCACACCATGCTGCAATTTTGCTCTATGTCCTCCCTATATGCAGTCTCATCTCCTCCTGAGCCCCATGACAGTTGCATCATCAGCAAACTTGATGATGGCATTATTCAGGTGGGTGTTTAGAGAGTGTAGGGTAGAGCTCAGCACACAGCCTTTGTGACATACTGACGCTCCATAGTTGCAGTTTTAAACATGTGGTTAACGTTGAGAATTCAAACAAAAACTATTACTTCTAAAAAAGTCTCTGCTTAGGTTTAGGCATCAACTCTACTTGGTAAAGGCAGCAAAAGAAAAAGATTGTGGTTTGGGTTAAAATAAGTACGTCTATCATGTAATTGCATTTCGCACAAATTTATATATTTATATAAATACCTGTTTTGAATGGTACACAAACTGCGATCCAATTTCAATATGTGTTGGACCGAACAATCCACCCCGACCTCCTCCCTAGGCAGGGTTTGTGGCTCGTTGTACTCCGTCATCTGAATTCCAGAGCACTTGTTCTGAGTTTTTAAGATTGACTTTTATGGTTTTACATTGGAGTTTGTTAATACCCCAGTGTGTCTCATACATATACTAAAGGGTGCCTACTAAGATTTTATATCAACATTTCTGTGGGTTGCAGAAATATTGATATAATAACTTTATAATGAAAATGATGTTTAGTTGCAGCTCTGGTAGAAATGATGCAAAGAATAAACTCACCCTGTACCACTGAGTGATGTGGAATCCATGCGTACAGCCTTTCTTGCATGAAAATGAAATGTATCCAAAGAAAGATAGACAAGGACAGAGAGAGAGGGAGGGGTATATATTTGCATATATTTGAAGCACTTTTATTAAGGCAGCTGTTATGGAAGGTGAAACTTTATTCACACAGATAACCACTGCGGGGCATTAATAAACATACCTAACAGACTGTTTAAATTCAGCAGCTGTAGCAGCAGTTGCAAATCTCTACTGACCAAAATTACTTTTCAGTGTACAAAGCAACAGTCTTCTCAGACAAATGTAATTACAAAATTCCCCACTGTCTGTTCAAATGTTCTTCCTTTGAGTGAAATAAATGGATCCAATCTACATTTAAACAATACAATTTTCTGCCACAGTTGGCATGTTACTAAACTTTTTTCTAATGGAAAAAGCAAGTTTATACAAGAGAAAAGCAGCAGAAAATTCTGGTTTGTAGAACTGTCTTGCAGTGCAAGAGTATATGTGTTTTTCTGCTGGATGATTTAATTCCTTGTTAGGTAAAGTCAAATATTTCTCACAATGACTGTGTATGAAGATAGAGTCCATGATCTAATCAGAGAAAGCCTGCAGCAGCAATAACAAAGAGATGACACGATGAAAAGAGATAATCTTGGAGGTGCATCAGTGTGAACATTAATCAGAGAAGAACGGGCTCAGGCTTCCTGTAGGCTTCTACAGGCAGGGGGAACCTCTGTGATGGATGACAAGCCCAGTGAAGGAGATTCATCACTTGCTTTCCGACGGCCTATGCATGCTCACATTTCATTAGCATCATAAATTATGTCCCCCAAGGGAAGCCAGGTGGCCTCAGACAGAGACCTCACCCGTGTGACAGTGAGAACGGCCACTGAGGGGTTGTCACTGTGTTCATGTCCCTGCCATGCACCCTAAAATCATTGCATATTGTTTTTTTCTAGACAGCTGATCTTGCAGCATAAACAACAAAAGTTGAGGGTGAAGTGAGTTGACAGCAAAGAAGGAAACTACTCAGCTGGTACAACTGGGGCAGAGCATAGGCACAAAAACAGTCTTAAAGTATTTTTAAGTCTTTTCACACAGAGTTATCATGTTATTTTGTAAAATTAAAAGAAAATGGCTGTCAACTTGTCAGGTGTTCTGATTTCTCAAAAAGTTGCATCTCTGGAAGGTCTCTAAAGGACACTGATGATGCAGTGCTTTGTGAGGGACAACCAGTAGGCGATTTAAAAAGGGTGGGTGGAGTAAAACAGGTTTATGTAAGAAGAGATGAGATGAAACTTTAATGATCCCCGCAGGGAAATTGCATGGTTGCAGCAGCAGAAGTCGAGGAAAAAAACATCAAATAAATCAAAGACTGGGATATAGATAGTGATGGCGTGAAGAGGAGAGTGGAATGCAGATAGCGACACAATAAACAAAGTTACTTCAATAAAAAAAGACTGTTTATGTCTGTTGAATCTTCGCAGGTGGATGGATGTCAGTTGGGTTAGCAGGTGCAAATGTGAATATGCAAATGTACATCAAGAACTTCATTTCAAATTTACCGATGGGAGCACATAAGAGCAGATTGTGACAATATGTTAAGCAACTTAACATAGTAGAAAAGTAAACATGAGCGACACCACTGTATGGGCAGCTCAGCTCTTTACATAGACATTACATTGTGCAATTAAGGTGACTGTGCAGCCAACAGTGCAGCCAACACATCCTCATATCTTAACAACAGACTACAGATTATGAAACGGAACTACTGAAGTTTAGACAACAAAACGACTTGGTTAGGGTTAGGAAATGATTATGGATTGGCTTATAATAAGTCACGGTAGATAAATATTCGACAAAGTTGATTAACTTTTAAAAAATGGGACACAAATACTGGTCTCCTGGGTGCAAATCCTGTATTTGTTTGAACCATCAACAAATCCTACCTCCCTACGCGGACTGTGAGGCTCTTATACTATATCACCTTACCTCGGTCACTCTCATGATAATTATTATGACCGCTAGAGGTTGCTGACTAACAACAGACCTACATATGGTTATAAGATGCTTGCACAACCAACCTATACTGTCGTTTTTTTTTGGTGAGGATGGTCTGGTGGAGAAGGAAAAATACAGAGTATGTTCCTGTATAGAAATGTCATGTATGGGTCAATAATCTAGCTGAGTACAGCAAAAGAACAGGACAATATAATGCACTCTAAAAGCCTTCAGCTTCGCACAAGCACCACTAAATAACGTCCTCAGAATCCATCAGAAAACCATGAGTCTCTAAGCTCTTTGTTAGCATTACTTTCAGCGTCTTTGAACAGAAGCATAGGTATTAGCTCAGTGTTATAGTCTGCTTGGAGATGACTGCAATATGAGTTAGAGTCAACAAAGAACACACTGACATGGGTCATAAACTCTCTGCAGATGTTTACTTGCACGTCAAAAATGATCAGGAATGTGTTTGTGTTTGCAATATAGACAGAGCAAGAACTCTGTCATGTAATCTAAAGCCTAAATTGTGCATCTCTACTGGCCCTCAGTGACACTTGATGAACAATGAAAGTATAAAGAGGTGGAAGTGGAACCGATGGATATAAATGTTACATTATCATCTTGAGGAACAGGATCAATATATAATGAGGTTTAATGGGCCAGAAAAGTGTCTAATAGAAATGATGGCTGCACCAGCCTCGCCATGCAAACATAATGAAGCCATCTACAGTATATCTCTTTCCTTGAGAGCACTTTGCCCTGAGCACAAATGACTCAGGAGTGCTGCTTTTATGACCCCTGTTTATGTAAATATGTAGCCTGCAGTCTGTTTGCCTTATTATGCAGCACTGGCTCAGTATAAGATTTTTCTTTCTCAGGGTAAAAGCAGTGTTTATATATGTCTCTATTGCAGTGTGTCATATTTTGTGGACTATGTGGGTGACTGACATTCTCCAGTGTGCACATGGGAAAGTTCAGACAGAGGACAGACATTATTTGCATCAGTCGTTGCATTACCAAGGGGAGACAGTGGTGG
This sequence comes from Echiichthys vipera, assembly GCF_963691815.1. Lineage (NCBI taxonomy): Eukaryota > Metazoa > Chordata > Actinopteri > Perciformes > Trachinidae > Echiichthys > Echiichthys vipera. The sequence continues at coordinate 23,123,343 of NC_139839.1, read as the reverse complement.
AGTGGAGTTTTTCTCTGCACCAATAATCAAACACTATCAAACAAATCAAAATAAATAGCTGAACAAAGAAATTGCTTTGAAGATTTTTTAATAGTAGCATAAAAAGGACAAATGGATGATCCTGGAATTTACAGTACATCAACACAAATTGAACTTGATAATTAAACCAAGAAACTAGAACGTTATTTAGAATGAGTTTTGTTCTGCTTGTCTGTGTTGATATCAAAGCTTTGCATATGCTGTTTGAACCATTCGCTGTCTCTGAGATAGTTCCCTGGAAAAATTCACTGTGTCCTGTTTGCAGAAGGTCCTGGTGAAATGGCTGAAGTAAATATTACACAAACATTTTCCCAATATTGATATCGTAATATGGAAAATATATGACTATAATTCATGAAATAGTATATCTAACATTCAATGCAATGAACCGCTAAGTATGAGATTAGTCAAAACTCTTCTCATGTGTAAAACAGAATCACTATTTTGTTCATTTTTAATTACAGTTTGCGTGAGAATTTTACAACAGATTTATGTATAACATTAACATGGAAAGTAGGGCTACACGGTGGTGTGTGTTAGGTTAATTGATGACTCTCAATTGCCCGTAGGTGTGAATGGTTGTCTGTCTCTATCGGTCTCTATGTGCTCTGTGATAGACTGGCGTCCTGTCCAGGGTGACCCTGCCTCATGCCCAATGTCAGCTGGGATCGGCTCCAGCCCCCCGCTACCCAGACAGTGACAAGCGGTTGAAGATGAATGAATGAATTAACATGAAAAGTCAGTAAACTGAAAGATTATATCCTAGTTTAAAGCAGCAACTTTTGTTTATCTGCAATGATAGACAGATTAGGGCTGGACAGTATATCAGTATTATATTAATATTGTGAGACTAGATATCATCTTAGATATTGCATATTGTAATAAGACATACATGTTGCACTTTCCTAGGTTAAAGGCGGCATTACAGTAAACTGATGTAATAATCTGCCTGTTCTATCTGTTTATTAAAAATTCAGCTGTGTAAATATTTTGTGAAGAAACCAAAATATTACAATATCATCTGCAGTATCAATGGCGAGGTATTTCATTTTTTTTGTAAGAATACAGTGTTTCTGTGGTGTATTAGTGCAGTCCAACACCACATATGCTGTCATAGATAAGAAAATGAGGATTATTATGAATGTATGATTAGACACTGTATGTATGCAGCACCACACTGAAACCACCGAACGGATTTTAACACACACTTCTTTTTCTACTTGAGTGATCACAGAACCAACCAAGGTATACATGAACTTTACGGTGGGGCTGATTGAGAATGAAATTTCTGCCAGCCCCATAGCTCAACACACACACACACACACACACACACACACACACACACACACACACACACACACACACACACACACACACACACACACACACACACACACACACAGACACACACACACACACACACACACACACACACACACACAGACACACACACGCAGTCTATACTCCCCCAGCACTCCAGGATGCAATATGGTGGTGTTCCAGCTCTTGCTTCCATTAATCACTCTTCCCTCTTGGTAGCTGCCATGCAGGGCAGTTCACAAGAAACATTCACCATAAAATGTTTTAATATTGCTCTGTTTGTGTGATTTTGGACAGTAACATCAATATTTACAAATGTAAACAACGATCTCTACATTTGACAAGACTTGAATTTGGTCCGTTTGAAATGAAGTGGTCGGTTCCACTATAGGCTCTGTGGAAAATTATATTGCACCCAAATCAATTGTATTTTAAAGAAAGGCTTATAGCAAAGACCTAAAGATATGGCTATATTCCAGTGATATTCACAATGTTGTCAGTGACCTGAGAGACTTTCATTATTTACTGTCTACACTGCAGCTGAATCATTTGTCTGTCGATGACGTCATCACTACAGTCCGTCTGCTGATCAAATTGAAACAATTTGCCTGATGAAGACCATGTTGGGTTTAAATGTTGCTTCACCAATCGTCAACAAAGTATTAGGAGCTGTAACCTGGCCTACAAATAGGTTTCAATGTGAAATTATACAATATTATGGCACTTGTATAGTAAGGACTATTCTTCTTTTTTTCAAGATTATTTTGGGGTTTTTGCATTTAATTGACAGGACCCGTTTAGATTGACAGAAAATGGGGTAGAGAGAGAGAATGACGTGAAGCGAAGGGCCACTGGTCAGATTCAAACCCCAGGCCGCAGTCAAGGACTCAGCCTAGACCGGGCGCGCGTTCTACCTGCTGGGCTGAGTTCTAAATTGCATACTTAGAATAGAATAGAATAGAATAGAATAGACTTTATTGATCCCACAGCGGGGAAATTCACGTGAGCAGTAGCTTACAACACAGACACAGACAACACAGACCCTTAGTTTACATAAGGTAAACAAAGATAATTAAAAATAAAATAGAAGATAAAAATAAAGAATAAGAATAGAAAATATACTATATACAATATACAACAATTTACACTATGTGTCATAAATATGAAGTGGAAAAACTACAGTGGATGGAAATACTAAGTACAGATGTTACAACTATGCATTACAAAAGTGACTTGTGATGATGTGGAAGTGAATTGCACATGGGTGAATTGACAAAATAAACATAACAATCATTACAAATTATTATTGTGCAGTCTGACTGCGGTCGGGATGAACGACCTGCGGAAGCGTTCTTTTTTGCATCTCGGATGCAGCAGTCTGTGGCTGAAGGAGCTGCTTAAGGCTCCCACAGTGTCATGGAGGGGGTGAGAGGTGTTGTCCATGATCGATGTTAGTTTGGATAACATCCTCCTCTCACCCACCTCCTCAGTGGAATCCAGGGAACAGTCTAGGACTGAGCCAGCTCTTCTGATCAGTCTGTTTAGTCTCTTCCTGTCCCTCTCTGAGCTTCCACAGCCCCAGCAGACCACCGCATAAAAGATAGCAGACGCTACCACAGAGTCATAGAAGGTCCTCAGAAGTGCCCTGCACACTCCAAAAGACCTCAGTCGCCTCAGTAGATGGAGGCGACTCTGGCCCTTCTTGTACAGGGCGTCGGTGTTGTGGGACCAGTCCAGTTTATTATTGAGGTGAACACCCAGGTATTTGTACTGCTCCACCTTCTCAATGTCCAGACCCTGGATGTTCACCGGTGCTGTTGTGGGAGCCTTCCTGCTGAAGTCTATCACCACCTCCTTCGTCTTGCTGGCGTTGATGAGCAGATGGTTTGCCTCACACCAGGCGACGAAGTTGGCGATGACGTCTCGATACTCCAGGTGGTGGCAGCTGTTGGTGTTGTGGCTGAAGTCTGAGGTGTACAGTGTGAAAAGGAAGGGAGCGAGCACCGTACCCTGCGGAGCCCCTGTGCTGCAGACTACCACATCAGACACACAGTCTCGAAGCCTCACGTACTGCGGTCTGTTGGTGAGGTAGTCGATGGTCCATGCAGCCAGGTGACGGTCGACTCCCGCCCCTTCCAGCTTCCCCCTGAGCAGCGCTGGCTGGATTGTGTTGAAAGCACTGGAGAAGTCGAAGAACATGACTCTCACAGAGCTTCCGGCACTCTCCAGATGTGTCAGGGACCTGTGCAGCAGGTAGATGACAGCGTCATCCACACCGATGCCGGGCCGGTACGCGAACTGCAGGGGGTCCATCTCACTGTCCACAAGGTGACGCAGGTGGGAGAGTACGATCCTCTCCATGGTCTTCATCAGGTGGGAGGTGAGGGCTACTGGCCTGAAGTGGTTCGGCTCCCTGGGGTGAACAGTCTTTGGAACCGGAACCACGCACGATGTTTTCCACAGGAGTGGAACTCTCTCCAGACTGAGGCTCAGGTTGAAGATGTGCAGGAGCACACCGCTGAGCTGATCTGCACAGTCCTTAAGCAGTCTGGAGTTGATGCCGTCAGGGCCAGTAGCCTTCCTCGCCTTGGTTTTCCTCAGCTCCCTCCTCACCTGCTCTGTTGTTATGACGAGGCTAGGGGAGGGGCTGAGGGATGGGTAAGGGGGGAGGAGGTGGGAGACTTGTCGTGAGGATGGTGTAGTTGTTGCTGTTGGAGAGGCAGTGGGATGGAATGGGGGAGCCGACCAGGACAGCTGCTGTGGAGAAGGGGGCGAGGGGGAGCATGAGGGGGAGGGAAACGTGTCGCCATCGAATCTGGTGAAGAACTGGTTCAGCTCATTCGCCCAGACCTGATCACCTGATACAGGGCCCCTCCCACTGTCCTTGGAGTGGCCAGAGATGGTTTTCAGGCCTCTCCAGACCTCCCTGGCGTTGCTCCCCTTTAGCCGCTCCTCCAGCTTCCTCTTATAGCTGTCTTTTCCTCTCCTGATCGCCTTTTTCAGCTCCTTCTGCACTCTCCTCAGCTCGTCCTTGTCCCCAGATTTGAAGACCATCTTCTTCTTGTTGAGTAGGTCCTTCAGATCTGGGGTCACCCAGGGTTTGTTGTTGGGAAAACACTGTACCCTCCTAGTAGGCACGGTGTTCTCCACGCAAAAATTTAGATAGATAGATACTTTATCTTTTTACTTTTAGTATGTACTGCAGCTGCCCTTACAAAGCATGTACTGTTGCATGCAGTATGCATTCTATTGGGACACACTACTTCTTCATAAAATTGCACCTTGCTCATTCATGCTGTGCAAAGGCTTGTGGGTCAGAAAAGTTAGAAAAGCATGCTGGCTTGCAGAAGAACATCCTAGTATTTTTTTTGGCTTACTGCATTTGAAATACTATGCTTTCTGGCATACTTTGCCTTTAACTTTATGTCTATGAAGTTTATCCTCCACCAGGGGGCAGGACCCGAGGCTGCCTGTTAGCTAAGAAGCAAGAAGGGCTATCCAGTCTTTCCAAGAAAACTGAAGACAGATTACCAGTTCAGAGCTTGAGGTTGAGTAAAACACTGTTACTGTTTGTTTTCCAATCACAATCTGCTGACCCCTTCACCCTATTTGTGAGAAAGCCAACTTGTAGTTTCTCTGGGTGAAGTCTGGCTGAGATCCTCCACTTAACTTCACCACCCTCACTTAGAAATATTGTGTAAAATCTCAGTCACTGTGGAGGCAAACTGTTCGAGAGTTCAGTTTGCATGATTTAAGTCTTCTGAGACTGGGAAAGATACAAACGTAAAAGTGAACAACAAGGTTTTTTTTCATTCTAGAGCTGCCTTCCTAAATCAGAGGCCAGAGAGTGCATACACACATCATAAACACCTGGAGCCGTCATATCGATTTCTGCTCCCCTTTCTCACCGAGGTCATTATACCCATCAGCTTGGGCCTAAGGATAGGCCAAACAGAGAAAATAGTAAAGGGCTAAAGGTGGTGCCTCTATGGCTCCCACAGCCATTACAGACTGCTCGCAGTGCCAAAGAGGGCACTGGGGTTAATGTGTGCTCCCTGCTTATTCACAAGACATTTATTTAACCGCTCATCTAATTTGGAGGTCAAACAACACTTCTTTGCTTTAATCTTGCTAACTAGATGGCACAACTAAATTACTTTGGATGATATACAGTTTACTCATAATAAGGAGTAGTATTCAACCTGTTTTATAATGTTTACTCTAGCGCTGGAGGAAGCTCTCTGGAGTTTGAGAAAACAACGCAGATGGTTTCACTGATCTGCGGCATGGGCTTGAGACTTCAAAACAAAAAATGTTGGGTAACAAACTGAAGGCATGTTGTTTGAAAGACATAGACTTTTACCAGGTAGGGAAGGTCTGATGAAGATGTGCTATTAATGCATAGAGTAAATTGCATTGTTTTTGGAGCTTGACCCATATTAAGAACCAACCTGGTGCCAGGTCCCTGAACAACTGCCCCCACAGTATATAAGATGTTTTTTCAGCGACTCAGATGGGCTGGTTTCATTTCCCTGTTTGGTCCACCCAGTTGGAGAACACCACAGCTCAGCAGCTTTGGGGAAATCAAAGCTTTACAGACAGGTTTACTCCTCCCAGAGCCAGATAAATAGTCAAAGGAAAACTGCAAGAGAAGGTTGTTGTAAGTAAACTTACATAAATAACAACTTCCTAATCAGCGTATTTCAAACATTAGAGGTTATTACAGCAATTTAGCATTGTGCGTCAAATTTGTTGGGCGACTCTAGACTCTAGACCTGAGCAGCAGAGGCCGATACACCCTCACGTTAAGTCCTTTGTATGAGTCAAACAACATATATTTCCAATAATGTAATATAATATATATAATATAATTTGATATCATCTTCATCTTGCAGTAGACACCATTGCCTCCTAAATGTCAAGTTCGAATCCCACACCTGCACCAGTTTGCAACATACGCCTTGACAAAAAACAGGGTTATTTTTTAATGTTGTAAAACAGCTTCTCCAGAGCCACAGAAGACAGATGATGTCCCCCTTTTTTTTTTTTACAGCTTGAGTAGAGCTCTCCATGACAAGTAAAGTGAACTCAATTAACTAGCTTTTGCCAGATCTTTCAACTTGAACAGACCTTCACAGCAATTGGACCTTGAGTTAAGGATTTGTTGTCAAATGACTTTCACGCTCAATTAAGTTAACTCCATCTAGCAGGTGTCAACTAAATATTGTGTCGACAGAACAGTCGTTAGTCAGTGTCAATGTCAGTCACTACTGGCTGGTTAGACCAAAATCACCTCCCTTCCAAATGCATAACAGCCTACCCAATTTCAAGCTGGATAAAATAATTGTACTAGAGTGTACAATAAAAGTCATATTGGGGCCCCTGCTGCATAGTTTTTTACCATTTTTTATTTGTCTCTCGCAGGTCTGCCAACTGGATGGAAGCTCAATACTAAATCATTCATCAGTCACAACCCTTTTGAATACATATTGCCATGTAAAATAAATATATATATATATATATTTTTTCACATAACCTATATTGTGCCTTGATTGAAATGGAAATAGGCAAGGTACACCCCCCTTTTAAAGAGCAACTGTGTGTGATCACCACAAAGACCCAGCAGCCCTGTTACTCCTTGTCTTGTCATGCAATACTAAATGGCTTGAGTACACATCAAAGTGGAATTCCTATGCAAAATCATTTGATGGTCTTTTTTGGCACTTACATACAAATCATCAATGGGCTCCTTCCTTTTGGATCGCATTTAGTAATTAACTTGAATGGACTTTACTACAAGAGGAGCTGGTACAGGGGCTTTAAAACACTCTTTTAATAAACTCTGGGTTCTCTATCTACATCGTTGGTGATTTGTTATCATGCTACTGCAGAGGTTTGGTGTTATTTTGAGCAGTATTAGTGGTTAAAAAAGCTGTTTCAATTCCATCAAGCCAATCAGTGTTAGCCACGTCGGGCTGTTAGCGACTTTCTCTGTTAATAGTTGATAAACGAAAAAAATGTCTGGATGGCTTATTTTATGTATATAAGTGCTGAAAAAGACCATGGGATGATTTTGTGCCACAATTACACTTTAAGGAGCAAGTGAAAATTGAAAAAAAAGTAAAAAAGAGTCGACCTTTTATTATTAGTTATATGTGGAAACTCTGGCTCTATTAATTGCTTTGTGTTTCACTGTGAGAAAAGGTCACAGTGCGTGTTGAGGAGCCGGCAAGAGATTTGGCGATGCTATGGAAAGAGCCGAGATAACTTACTATGTTTTCTAAATATACCACCATTACTGTTTAACTGCATGTTTCAATGACTTGGCTCTGAGGACAACCCTCAGACCATGTTGGGACACTGGTGTTAAGGCTTTATCAACTGTTCACAAATGGCCTCCTGTGACTCCAACGACTGTCGTTAAGACTCAATAGAGCAATAACAAAGCCGAAACCAACTTCCCACCAACGACTGCCACTCTAACGACGGTCGTTGGCACTTGGAGCACAAAGGGTTCATCGTCCTTGTGAGGGGTTAAATACCTGGGTCGCAACACCAGTTAGTTGGACCAGTCCCAGACTGGTCAGATGCGTACATGAACTGATGAAGCCTCTTGGATGAGAGGTGAAACGTCTTCCTAGACAAGTAACCAAGTCCAGTTGCTTTTGACTGAAAGTGCTTTGGGGATAACGCACTGTATTTTGTTCCCATGAAAAAGCAACATGAATTTATTAGCAACCTAGTCTTATTAAATCTGTTCATGGTGTGAGCTTTTATTATTTTCTTTTCCACGTTGTTGGAGCTCAGACAATAAACAGCATCTAATTAAAGGCGATGGTTCAACCATGATCAACAGATGCATAGAATAATACACTAGCACACTTTGTTTGTTACTGTGCTGCAAAAGCCCAGACACCTCTTTCTGAGTGAGATGGTAATTATCAACGCATTAATTAAAACTGACGTTTTACATTCGTATTTATACTGAGCCAATTAGAGTGTGTTGCTACATTCTCTGAAGAATGTGCTGTCTAACCAACATCAGATGCTGGCTTTCATTTGGAAGCTTTTATGTTTATTACAATAAATTCTTCAGCTTCTTGTGCCTCTCACAATTTAGTCTAATTTACACATAACTACATGACCGTCTTCGATTCTGTCTCTTTTTCTCACACATACACAAACGCGCTCCACCTCACTCCACTTATTGCCAAGTCAATTTCTCATGCCCTTCTGCCAAGTACTGCCAATATGTTTAAGAGGCAAACATGATGAGAATGCTTCACTGGTTGTTCCCGGCACTGATGACTAATCAAGGGCACTCTTCATGACAGGCAGTGCCGGTTGATCCTTTTAATGCTTATTTCTACACCTGCTCAAATAGAAGATCAGATTCAGAGTACCACATCAATAACTCCTTCAAGGTAGGGTTTTCCTACTTTAAACGTGTGTGTGGGTGAGAGGCAGGAAAAACAGGCAGTGAGAAAGACATCAAGAGAGTTTCAAGGCAGAAACAGATGAACACTATAAATAAATAAGGAACACATGTATTTCTCTACTGTAGATGCGTAAGTGGATTTGCTCATGCTAATCAGTGTGTTTAACATCTTTATAGCATGTGTACTTTATGGACAGGTTTACTCCTCCCAGAGCCAGATAAATATTCAAAGGAAAACTGCAAGAGAAGGTTGTTGTAAGTCAACTTACATAAATAACAACTCCCTAATCAGCGTATTTCAAACATGTTATTGTTATTAATAAATGCTATATTTAAACAGACAGTATCTATCTTGCCAGGATACTTTCAGTAGAGTTATCTCTAATTAATCTTCTACATCCCTGCACCGTATGGATATGGATAATAATCTGCACTTTATATAGGGTATTTTTTTCTTAATATACTATATATACAAATGTGTGGCTAGTGTGAATGCTGAGTGGCTAGTAACTTTTGAAAACCACTAGCCACAGTGGCTGGTGAGCAAAAGAGTTAGTGTCAAGCCCTGCTGGTAACCATTTTGATTCCAAATATGTGATCAGTTTACCCAAATACACAATATGACTGTTTTTTTAAAATTACTCTGCCAGAAAGGAGGGCTAAAATCTCTAAACTCTTAAAGTGAATATACAAATGCGTTAAAACTAGGAGATAAAAAATAGGCAGGCAGCATAAGGTCAGTTGAGTATCTAAAGTTAAATACATCTTATAAAAGTATAATGCACAACAGCATCATGAAAAAACCTCCATGAATGCGGTGATGAACTGTGTCACTGGGTCAGTACACTCAATATTTCTTTGGCTTGAAAAACCAGGATCTGTTTCTCACTGGCTGCAGAGACATATAAAGTCCTGAACATATCCATCACGACCTGTTCATCCAGTTGACACTTACAACCTGCAAGACATTGGCAGAGGTTTTTCTGTATCGTGAGGAGCAGGGTCAGTTCATATGGCACAGCCTGAACATATATCTGGGGCTGTGGCAACATGTTGGAAGTCTTTAATCACAGCTGCTATGCTGTCATGACATTTATTGCACAGCTCCAGTTGAGCTTTGAGAGCGAAAATGTTCTCAGTGGCAGATTGTATCTCTTATCCAGCACTCTCACCATTCGTTTGAAACCACTCTCTTACATGCATGATGTGCTGTTCATTTCAAGGGCCTATTCTCTTACATCTGCCTCAGCTGACCATGCTCTCCAGAAATTGCTGTTTCATCTGATGTTATCTGATGATGAATGACTGTAAATGACCTGTCGTATCGTATCTTAAAAACCATGTCCTCACAACAAACAGGATCTTTGCTTTGGTGCTAAAACAAAACCATCCGTCTTTAACTTGTTATGATAATTTTCTTCCTTAAATAAGATATTCTGTTTATGGACTACTACTGACCAAATTTAATAGCAGTTATTATCTTTCAATCACTTTTTAGTCTTCAGTTTCGGCCTGTTGATTGGTCAATCCATCACTTTGGTCCCAATAATATCTCAACAACTATGCAATGGATTCCCATGAAAATTTGTGCAGACACTTACGTTCCTAAGAATATGAAGCCTTCTGCCTTTTGGTTATCCTTGAGGTTGAAATTTGTGGTTTTGAGTGAAATGCCTTGACAATTTTTAGATGTTCTATGAACAAATACCTGCAAAACTAACAACCTTCCCATCAGCCTCAGCTGTACTATGTGTTTAGAGGTAATAAGTACACTAAATATCTGCTAAATGTGAACATGGTAAACATTATACCTACTAAAAACCAGCCTCATTGTGAGAATGTAAGCATACTCTCCACTTAAACTATCTTTGAGCAGTGTTTCTAAGTGGACGTTTTACATTTGGCACTGATATACTGTACATGGATATTGAACTGTTAGTGTACATCACTTAGCTCCGAAGACAGGACCATTTAGAAAAAGCACCAAACCAGTCTCACTTGCTAAAGACCCCATTTGTGCTGAGGCTGAATTTGTAATGGGAATAATCAGTGCGTAGTAGATTCAAAAAGTTGAAATGGTCAATTAACAGCTTCTTATTAGTCTCATGCACTATATTCTTTGGTGATGGATGAAGGCATATTTCTGTGGGAACATTTTCATCATTAATATCACAGTACTGCCTCAGATAAAGGAAAAGTCATACATGATTATATCAGCATTTCCCAATAAAGATCTATCTATCTTCTTGAGATAAAAGGGGAGTACCAGCATCTCTGAACTAATAAATATCTGCATCTCTTACATCTCATGAAGTTTTTATATGCCTGACACATCCGATTCCTCTGTTCTATTAAGAAACAAAACAATCGTGTTCTTGCTCTATGTGCCTTAGCCAACACAACATCATATTCATTTCATATATTCATATTCATGTAAGACAAGTGTGATCTATATGTCGCTTTTTCATGTTTGAATCTGGGTTTTGTAATGTATTTTTTTCTTTACTGTGTACCGTTTGGTATTGCAGGAACACCATGAAAGTATCACTTGATATGATGTAATTTAAATTCTGATGACTGGAAACTGTATGGTGTTGGTGCAATTTGCAATTTGACTGGATGACATCACGGCTTAATGCTGTAGGAGTCATATTTTGATGCAAATTGATGTTTAGCTGCCAGATTAATTTGTACATTTAAATAATTGACATGAGGATTTAGATCAGATTTGGATTAACAATAGATTATGGGTAATTAAAGATAATAGCTGTGTAATTGTGCAATGTGCAATGTGCAATTGTGCAAACGTGTAATCACAGCATATGGTACTAAAACCTATTAGAATGACTTCATTGTGTACAGCTGGCATTGAGCACATGCTGGAGAGAGAAATCCTCATCCTCCCTGACAGAAATAGCCGTATCAGCTCCAGCCTGAAGATATTCTCTACAGGATTGAAGCACTTTGAAAAAAAAGGAAATGTCAAGAATCATTCTATTGCTGACGAATTAAAAATGTGCCAGGCTATGACGCAATCGTCCGTCTGTGCCGGGATATATCAAGCTTTTGCCAGTTAGTTCAACAGGGAGCATCATCCATCTCTCTACTCTATCTATGTCAGCACAGCGGCCGGGACACAGCCAGCAGGGTTAATGATGAGCAGAGGGACAGATGGTTTTTGTTGTCAGCTGGAGTGATGGCTCCCAGCCTCGTCTCTGTCATTGAACCAAGGCTGATAGACAGACAGACAGACAGACAGACAGAAAGGATGGCAGACCTTCACATAGTTGTAGGCTGTTGATGACCTTCTGCACAGTGACATGTTCCTTTTTGCTACGTACCAATTTGTTTCTCTGGTTGTGTCTGGTGAACATCAACCTATTTTTCACTCAAGTGAAACAGTTACAGAGGTGTAGCTCTTGGTGTTGCCATTTTAAATATTTACGATTGTAATAGACTGCTGATGAATATGGAACTATTTTTCACTTTATCTGTCAGTGTTAGACACGGTGTCCTCTTGCACCTTGACAAATGAATACAGCTAAATGAACAAAGTATGTGCTTGTGTGTGTGTGTGTGTGTGTGTGTGTGTGTGTGTGTGTGTGAGAGAGAGAGAGAGAGAGAGAGAGAGAGAGAGAGAGAGAGAGAGAGAGAGAGAGAGAGAGAGAGAGAGAGAGAGAGAGAGAGAGAGAGAGAGAGAGAGAGAGAGAGAGAGAGAGAGAGAGAGAGAGAGAGAGAGAGAGAGAGAGAGAAAGTACCCAGGCTCCATAATATAATGCCAAAGAAGCGTTTCCACATAGAGAAACTTGGCTGGCTTTTAATTGACTTAATAATTGTATTACTCTATAAAGACAAAAGATGAATGGTCTCTTATCTGTACAAAGGAACAAAACGAACAAGCCTGCCAAAGGAGGGGAGAAGACATAAAGCATTACGAACCACAATGAAAGGATGTTTCTGTTCCTACAGATTGGAGGTCTGCAGGGAAACTTTATCTTCAAACAAATTCTGTATCAGTACCACTAGAGCTTTTTCTCACCCTTGATGTTAGATAAAACTTTCATTATTTCATTGCATCCTCAGCAGGCAGATAACAAGAAGCCAGTTAAGTCAAAGTTTGCTGTCACGTTGAACCACAAGGTCCCATTAGAGACTGTGGTATTTAAGAGTGCTGCATTTTGTGACTCAACTCAATCCATAGAAAAGAGTACCTTAATATATCCAAGGCGTGTTTTTGGACTTTTAGACGTGACAAAGTACTATGGTCAACCACTGGTCCAGACTGAAATATCTCAATAAGTATTTGATGGATTGCCATGGATGGAGATTTTGTACAGGCATTCATGGTCCCCAAGGGATAAATCCCAAATATGGCGATCTCCTGACCTTTTCTCCAGCACTACCATGAGGATGATATGTGGGATTCAGAGTGAGATATCTCAACATCTATTGACTGCCATAAAATTCACAACAGATATTCAAAGTACCTGGAGGATATCTCTGGTCCCTTGAGTAGATTAGCCATGCTGTGTCAATTCAGCAAGAGGGGAATAACAGAAAACCTGGATAGTATGATGAGTATATTTGTCATAGCCAGGCACAGGGGAGAAGGCTTCTAAAGTAACGTTTTAACGTAACATAACGTAACTTGTAAATGAAGCTTAACTTCAGGTTCGAGTGCGACATTTCTAGGTTTGGCTCCAGGTCCCAGCTTTCAAATACTAGACAGGTCCGGTTCAGTTCTGTAGTATATGTCTTGGTTTTGATGGGTTCAGGCACACATTTTTGGACCTGTAAAGACCTCTAACACACACATTCATGACCTCCAGAGGTAGAATATCAATAACGTTTATCTCCCGACTTTTTATTTGGTGACATCATCCGGTCAAAATTTAATTTTGTCAAATTATTTGGTTCATGAACAAATACTGGTAAAAATATTGACATATCCATTTACCCTCAGCTGTATTTTGTTGTTAATTCTAATCAGCATGTGTAAAGCAACATGGTGAACATGGTCATGGTCGTGGTCATTTATTGAATGCATTAATAGATAGCATTATTATTGTAAGGTTGTAGCTTGCTGATGTGAGCATTTAGCTCAGATACAGCAAGCGAGTATAAATAGTTTCATACTTTGATTTCAGTGGTCAAATCAGTACAATACAAAAGCAGCTTAGGAAGTGTTTAAAGTTACATGTAATGACATCAAAGTAAAAAATCTGAGTCAAGGTAATTCATTGGTTCACCACATCTCACCAGCTTCAGAATGGACCACTGTGCTGCTCCACAGTTGATGTAATGGAAAATACTCTGTGCCAGCTGCTGGAAGATATAAAATTGCAATTGGACGAATCTTCTCTCTGTTACATTGAGTGCCAATCTTCTGTGCAAGTTTCTGGCTTATTTTAGCAGTCATTTTCAGTTATACTGACGCTTTTGTTTAGTGGGTGGATGAAATCGGAGGCTCTTATAATTCCTTGCATGTCGACTGACGAGCTAATCCCCATCCGTCAGACTCAGTGACACTGACAGGCATCTGCCATTGCAGCAGCAACTCAATCAGCTCATCATTGGAGCTGAGAGATTACGCCAGACGAGATAGACTGGCAGTTCACAGTACAGACCAGAAGGCAACTGAGGCTGTGACTTGCAGTGCAATAACATTAGACCTGCATGGAGAGAAAGAAAAGCAAGTCCATGGTAATGAACAATTTCCCCGCAGGTTTAACGGCCCTTTGCTCTGTGGCATGTCGTTCCCAGGGTTTGCCCGGATGCATTGTGTGGCTACTGGGTTGAACTGACGTCAGGGAAGAGAAGGAGGACGAGAGAGAAATGCTGTGATTCAAGGACAGGGCAGCGGAGTCTCTGATTTTCCCAGGGAATGACCTGCATTGCACCCATATTTGATATTTCACCAGTTTCCCAGGCAGTGTCAGCTTTTAAAACACAACATATAGCGTCACACACAAAAGTAGCTCACGGACACGACCACACACACAGGTTTTGCATAAACAAGCACTCAACGAGGCATGGCCTGCGGGCGAATGAATGATCTGAATGAGTACTTTTGATGTGCAGCTTGCTTGTACGCAATGAATACAAAACCTCTTGTGTATGGCATGCAAGTGAGTTCAGATCTCTCCTTTATGATTCAGTGTATTCTGTTACTGGTTTTTACGCATCATCATAACAAAAGAGAGAGATTGATAGATATGGAGAGATACAGGGAAAAAAGGATGAAAGCAAGTCCTCCAGAGGGCTTTCTCTCTTTTTTTGCTCCACTGATCATCAAAGGTCTTTGGCCCCTCTGTGCCTACTTTGCTGCCAGTTGGTGTGCAAACATGGCAGCACACCAACTTTTCTGGAGCAAGGCACGGCCACCCACAATCAGCAGGCATTAGAAAGAGCAAGAAACAGTAGTGTATATCTGAGTGGAACTGGGATAACACGCTTCTTTTTTTAAAATTCACAGCCCTTCATCGCTTTGGTGGCTGAACACCACCACAGATTCCAGAGGGAGAACTGGAGAGCCTGGGCTCTGAGAGAAACCCAAGCCTTGTATTTCAGCCCCCCCACTCTGCAGTTCAATATTTGTGGGCATTAAAACCAAATCAATGTCTCCTAGACGGGAACTAATCCCTGTGGCCTTGTGCTTTGTCTGGGCACCACCACCTTTGAGTATTCAACATCAATCTGCCTTGGAGAGAATGAAAGGACCACAATCAGATTAGTGACAGGTATACTCCCTGCAATAACAGCATTAGCTACTTAAAGATGGAGCCAACTGCTGGCCCCGGACATGCTCTCCATCCTCATCAATCCTCCTTCTCTCCCCCTGCAATGACCTCATTCAAGTGACAAAGAGATGATGAAGTTTTTAGTGAAATGTTGCCTAAATATTACAATTTTCAAAAATCATCTTCACAGCCACTCATTCTTTCCAGCTAGCAGTGTTCATTATAGTCCAAATTTAGTCAAGAAGATTCTGCTGAGCCTCCAGCTCTAATAATCCTTCTGTCCTTTCAGTGGTGGGGAACCCTGAACAGGATTGACCTGTAGATTGGAGCCATCCTTCTCCCAATCCCTCCTATTAGATCTGCACCTCAAGGCCTTTCCTCATCAAAGGAGTGGTGGATTTCGTCTGGCATTGGGCTGACACCTCATAGATTAGACTCTCTATCTCATCTCTCTTTCCTAACTTCACCCTCTATCTCCCTGTCTCCCTCTCTCTCATTTCTCTTCTGAGCTCCAATTACTCTTCTCTGGCTGAATGTCAATAAACCAGCCCAACACACACCCACACACACACACACACACACACACACACACACACACACACACACACACACACACACACACACACACACACACACACACACACACACACACACACACACACAAAGACACATAATGGATCTGCAGTAACTCAGGATTACAAAATGACACTGTATGAATTATTCTATTTCAATTTAATGATACATTAACTTAAACAAGTATTTTATTAGGGACTATTAAAATGCTATATGCCTTGACTAGTATTTGGAAACTAGAGAGGAGGATGTTGAGTTTATGAAATGAAAGCTCATATAATACAAGTGTCTTTTCCATACCCTCTAAAACCATTTCAAATAAAACAACATATTTCCCCTAAGAGCGGTTCTGCCAGCTTCAACTCTAATAAAATAGTACCACTTTATCAATAAGAAGGTATAAGGGAGGCGCACAGCTGAATTCAGATTTGTGTCGACAGGCCATCAGGGCTATAGATAAGTCTCCAAGAAGTGTTTAAAAGGCCTGAGAAATGCTTTCTGTCGTTATCTGTGAGGAAGAGGGAGCCGAAGCCTATCGAATGTGATGGGCCCTGGCAGAAAATCAGTGGTCACTGAGCCACTAAAGCAAGCCCCCCCAACCACCCACCCTGCGATAATGGAAAACAATACAAAACAAAAGCTGCTCTATAAAATCTGAATTGGACCAATTTTGTTCCCCCGTTTCACGTTTTGCTGCGCCTGTCTACAGGTATTTTGTGCATAGAGCAATGCAGCCTGCACAAGCAAGTGAATGAACCATTTCCAAACAATATTGAAATTCACTGCCGTGGCTGTTTAGGTAATAAATGAACATGAGTAAAACGTATGTCTCTGAAGCCTTTTCTCATGCAATGCAATAGCCAAACAGTAGGTGTATATTGTATATCACCATTTTGATACACCGCATTAATAGTATACTCCACCTTTTGAAGCCACTGCTTCTGCTGCTCAGTATTGTATCACTGCACAGTTTAAGTGACTCAGTGTTGCCGCCTGACAGAAGCATCAGTTCGCCTGGGTCAATGCAGCATTGAAGACACACTTGAGCACAGGTGTCAATGGGAAATTTAGAGGGAAAAGTAAAGACTGCATGTTAAAAAAACGGTATCTTTGTTTCTTACTCTGCACTGCTGCATCTGCATGTGCATATTTTGCCCCTATTTGAACAGTAACCTGAACAACTTAAACCTCCCATGTCGGTCCCAGGTGTCTCACAACTAAAGAACCTGATTAAGTGTCAGCCCCTGTGAGATTGTAGCTGCAATTTGATCTTTTGCACTAAGATGACTGAGAGTCAATATGTGGATATGCTTTGTTTTCTCTGCAGGAATAGCAGGTGAAGCCCCAAAGAGATTCCAGGTGGAGCGGCAGGACCCAAGGGGCCTCGCCAGCTGCCTCACCAATCTGCATCTTACTTTTGTGGGCTTCTACCTATCACCTGTTGACAAACATAAAAACACAGGAAGTCCATCTGAAGGCTTTTCCATCATAATAGCTGTCATCATAAAAGTTTATGTGCTGTTTTTACTGCATGCTCAGTTGTTGCAAAAACATGCCCATAGGAAAAACAGAAGAAAGCTACAGCAGAACACTTTAAACAGCATAATATTTAAAAGTTTAATGAAGCAATGCTCCACACTTCCTAGAGGGATGTGTGAAATTCTTTGTTAGAGAATATAGTGAGACAAGAGTGATAATTTTTTCCCCCATGTCTCAGTATTAAAAGAAAGCAAAAAATATTTGTATGAATGTCTTTAATGAGACCCTGTGTTTCTTTAATGAGACCCTGTGTGCCGAAATTAAACAGATATTAAAGAGAGTCTTTGGCTGTTTGTAATCTATGTCATCATTTCAGTATGACAGTATGGCGACATTATGATATCACAGTAAAGTTGACCTTTGACCTTTTTAATATGAATCATCATCCCTTCATTATTTTATCCTTTGAGACATTTGTGTGAAATGTTATCATAATTAGCATATGAATTGCTGAGTTATGGCCTAACAAGCATTTTGTGAGATCCCAGTAACCTGTGACCTCCAAAATCCAGTATCATGTTCACAGCTGTTGCTGGCACGGGGGCATTAGAGTCAGAATGTACAACTCTAATCCAATATACTTTGTTATTCCTTATAATCCTAATAAATATATTGGATAGAGGTTGTGCAACTTGTTTTCCAATTTATTTTTAATGCACCATTGCTTTCGCTCGCCTAGACCAATGTGTGCACTATTCAGAATTAGAAGACAAAAACAGTCTAACAAATGTAATGTGTCTAACCACCATATTAGAAAAGCCTATCCAAAAGCCCTCTGGTATGCTTATCCTATCACTGCAATGTTATTCTGAGAGATTGAACCAACACATTGAAGACTTTTCAGTCAGTACATGATTTTAGGGGCATATGGATTTACTTACTTTGAAATGAAAAACTTGTATTAATTATACTACAGACAGTTTTTGTGAAAGCCATCTGTTCTGGCTAATCCTGCTTATAATACTCATAAAGCACTTCACTGTGCTAACATTACTAAGCAAGGCGCTTTGTCTTTCCACTGTTTGACTCATCTTTACACATCTGTGAATATTTTCATTTTATGCTTTTAAAGCCATGATATACTTGCCTTGGATAAACACATTCACAAATTCATGCTATGGATAACTGAACGACGAAAAAGACATTCTAACTGGGGAGTCTACATAATAAGCTTTGATCATTCGCTCAGTATTGTATTCACAGTCATACAACACCAGAGAAGGGCCTTTGTTCCGTGTCAGAGCCACATAATCCAAACTAATGAACTATGACTGTGACATCATTGATGCACAGTTAAAGGCCTTGCTAGATTTGTCCTGATATGGACCAAACATGTCAGCCTGACTGCTCATCTGTGGCTGCCTCTGAATCACCAGGCAGAGTGTCACAGGGCCGTTAACTTTTCAAAATTCTCATTATGGTTGAGGAGCATTGCTAATGCTCAGCATTGAAGGATGGAGAGTAAAACTAGAGAAAGATAATTCAAAAGAAATAAGTTGCATTGAGGGTATGTCACTAGACCATATTATAAATGCAAATCAAATGGGATGCAATAGAATGAGATTAAGTCAGATGAATACAGTGAAAATAGTAAACTTAATAGTTTCCAACCACTGTTAAAATTTACTGTTCAACCTTGATCTTAAAATGTAAAAACACCACAACAAAAAGCTCTTGCCCAGAGCATCAACACGCACACAAGTTTAAGTTTAAAAAGAATCCTGCATGAAAATGTCTCTCAATTACAAATTAGTATGAAGGCATTCCCAATGTGCAACAGACAACAATGCCCAAACCACAGACAATTGATCAAACCCCTGAGAAAATAAAAGGCTTTGCTATGAAAAGTGAGGGTTGTTTGGAAGAGAGGAGGACAAATGCTATCTCTTTGTATTTTTTTTCTTATTACCCAAAGGAACGCGACAAAAGAGACGACCCACTGGTGCATATGGAATTCAAAGCCTGCATCTGATGGAGAGCATATTCTGAACAGAGGCATGTTCATGTGGCCCTTTCAGCATTTTAATAAGTCAGCTCAGTGGGACCTGTAGGTGGGAATGAGAGGACGTGAGGCAGTGAAGGGGCCAGAGAGACTTATCCGAACAGGAATGCATAAATATGAGCTGTTTACAGTGTCTGGTCAAACCATTAACTTCTGTAGATAGCAAAGCTGCATGTCTGTGATCCTCGTAATGATTCACAATAAATCATTTTTCTTTCTCCTGTCATAGTTATATCAATTTGTGCAACAAACACATCGCAAAAGATTGCAAATCAAGCAGGGGGAAAGTGTTGGAAGCAAAAAGGTAAAGTTGTGTAAAAAATGACAATAATAGGGATGAAACAGTAAACGGTTTAATGATAAAGCACGGTAAAAATTCTGATGGCTACCATTTGAAATTTGAATTATCATTAAAACATGTAAAAACTGATAGTGCTTACATTACATTAAGAACAACAATTTGTCAGTGGACTAACGGTTTAATGTGACAACAGAGTTTAATGTGACAACACAACAAATTTACAGTGAATGTCGGGAAGTACTGCAGCTGTGCAATTTGAGCTACGAATCGTGGAACAGAATGGAGAGGTTCAGCACAGATACACTGCTGACAGGTTTCACTTCTTAGCACCATGCCTCAAGGCCACTGCCATCCATTTCAACTATGAAAGGCTTATGAAGAGTGAGACATTTCATGCAATTAAGATAATTATTGAGATGGTGCGTTAATATTTCAAAACACATCTGCCTCTTACACCTTCTTCTAATGATTTGCAGCGCACTCTGAACCTCCAATAACCTTGAGATAATATATTGCAAACATATGAATTTAGTGGACGGCTTTGCCTCTGACAACTTGCAACCTGTGGTCACGGTTAATATTCAGGCTCTCTTTTTCCAGCATTTGATACGAATAACTAAAACTGTTTTGGAGTGAGCTACTATTTAGGCATCACTGCTGTTCATCCGTTCAGTACATGCTCCGACAGAGAGGCAGTGAGTCGGAGAAACCGGAGTTGCTGGGGAATGAATACTTAAAGAGTAACTAAAGTTTGGGCTGAAGTGCCTCAACCCTGGAAATGCAAAAAATGTCTCTAGAAAGTGAATAAAGTATCACCATAGGCAGAACAATCTTCTCCTTATGTGAAATATCACTTAGAGATTACTGAGCTTGAGAATAAAGGATATGAAGAGCTTGTTACATGCAGGCAAACCTAATGTGACAGCAAAGACCTAAAGCACCATTCCTATCAAGTCTTAACAACATCTGTGGGTGAACATATGTCCTCGAACTTTCCCACTTGATCTCAATAATGTATACAGAGCTGCAGAGAGATTTACATAAAACCCACGTAGGATCAGGTAAAATAGCTGGTAGGCAGTCAGAGGCTCTTCTTTGCACCCCTGCTTATGAATATTAATCACCACATGATCATCAGAGCTGTGCTTCCCCTAATAAGGATGGCCATTCTTGTCGGAGGACTGTGGGATGAAAATAGCATATACTACAGACTTTCTGTGACCTTGGCAAATTAACATGCAGAGAGCAGGGGGCACTACGGTATGCACATGAAAATCCTCCTTGTGTTTTCAGTCAATGCAAGACTGAGGGAACCAGCTGGAAGGAGAGAGTGCATTTTACTCAGAAAATATCCCTGAGGTGAAGGCATATTCTAACTGATGAATATGCAATGTGCAGTTTATGGGTAGATCTTCCGGCGGGCAACACATGGGAGAGTCTGTGAGAGACCACAAGACATGCATTCTGTATGTCTGACAGAGGAGCTGTTATGAAACAGGAGTCAATTAAGTGGACTCTAAAATGCAAAAAGCCAGATCCATGGGGGAATTTTACCTCTCGCAATTTAACATAAATGGCAGAAAACTCTTCAACCTCCTGCTTCCGGGCTTACTGCTCACCTTATTTACTTCATCCAGCGTGTTCCTTATCATTGATCACATATTCCACTTTATAACACGGTCTGAGTGAATACTCGATTTTGATTGGCTGCAGGGTGTCCATTAAAATGTAATAGAAGACACCTAGTGAGTAGTTCTAGTAAAACTGTTTGTTCATCGTTCTTAATTAATGAGCTAAATTAAATAAAGGAGAAAAATCTGAATCTCTTATTTACAGTACATCACTGAGTGCTTTGTCTCATCATCTGCTGAAAACCGCAGGATGGAGACTGTAACACACAAGCTACAAGCCCCCCTCATCTCACATCCCACTCCCTACTTCAGGCTGCAGCCGACAGTACACATACATTATCAATCTAGGCGAAAATCTTGATAATGTTAATGTTATGCCGCATAGCTGTGGTTCTATGAGCTGAGTGGAAATAACTCCCCCTGCAGTCCCATTATCCCATAATAGTCATATCTAAGGTCCATTCTGTTTTTAGATTTAAGAAAGAATTAAGAGAAAATTAACTATACTGTACTGTACAATTTATTGCTTTATGTTTCACTACAGTACATTAAAAGCCATCTGTTGGATCAACTACAGTTAATTCGAGGAAAGACACGCACTCTTTGCTTAGCTTCCAGTCTCAGCCCCAACAATTATCAGAGTTTTCTGAGTGGCCAATAAGACAACTGCCATGACATTCTGTTCTCAAACTTTCTCTTTTGAAAAACGTGAAAATAAAAAATATATGACTAAAAACTGCTTTATGGAAAGCCATAGGTGAAGCCAAGCTCAAGCACAAACACAAGCTTTTCAAACTGACCCCTTTCAGTGTGTTGAATTATTTAAACGTTAGCATGTTAGCAGCAATTTAATGTTGAACTGGTTCAGGCGGTGCTATGCATTCAGTTACATGATATTAATTTCATCTGTAGCAATGCCTCGTTATTGAGAAGTTCATGGTCTATGCAAACAGTATTTATCTGCAAGGTCAGCTATCAGATAAATGGGCAAGTTAAAAGTAAAAACAAATGTTATTTGATATGCAAACACGTGTTACTTCATACACTGGCACTCTTGTGGCACAGGTGTCAGGTGGAGGATGGAATGAGTGTCACAGCACTAATTCTCTAAGGCTTCCCCTTTATCTATTGTGGATTGTGCCTCATTTTAATACCACTTTGGCCAAACGCATCAATACCATAAATATAAATGCAAAACATACATAAAAGTAACACAAGTTCATGCTCATTAATCCGTGAATAAGAAATACAATTTAAGCCATATGTAATTGACAGATTTTCCTTCACACTTAATTGACGGCAGCTGCTAATTGCTTCCTCCACGCTGATGTAATGATTGAATTATGATGAATGATGAACAAATGATTTATGCTTCTGTCCAACGTTTACACTCTAAAAGAATTAGTGTCTTGTGTAAATGTAATGCACATGACTGACTGAAAGTTTGATTGATATATATTGCTTTTTCTAGGTGAAGAGAAAACAATGAGCCTAAATTAAAATTGGGGCCCACTGTTTGATTTAACAGGCAGTAGTGCCCACTGATCAGTGGCCTTCAATGTGTATATAGAAAATACTGCTAATGTCAGACCGTCGTCACCTAAAAAACAACCTTATAGGTTGATTGTGCAAGCAGCTTACAGTATAAAACCCCATAATTACATGAGCAGCCACAGTAATTAATGTGGGAGCACACAAGGAAGTAAGGTAAAGTACTGAAGTTATAAAAGCCCAAAACTCTATAATAAAGGAGGAAGGCTGGAGTGGTGGAGGGGTCAAACGAACACAGGACTTTCACCCAGGAGACTGGTGCTCATGTCCCAGGTGAAACTAGGCTCACCACTGTCACTTGGCCGTTTCACAATGTTATCGTCTTATATGTCGTTTTTGGAGTCTTTGGCAATCACCCTATTCTGTTGTTTCGGTATTAGAATGAGTTGGCTAATGTAGCACATACAAAAAGCACTTGGTAATTACATCTAATATATGTTCCATCGTAAATAATAAATACATGAGAAGCATGAGCAGTCAGGCAATCAGACAGATTTGAGAGTTTGGGTAATCATTTCATTGATCACCATCATTTTCTCTGTCAAGTATGTTTCCCTGACCTGGGGTTTGTTTAAAACATGAACAGTATTATCAATTGACTGCTTGTGTTTGTTGCCCCATATGAATGTTGCCAAAATCCCAGATCTCAGTAATTAACATTGATGAGTGCTATGCTGTTACTACCAATTACTTGATTGTGAAAACTATGAAAGGTGACAAGGTTATGTTAATCAATTTATTGTCTGTTCATTTTTCTTTAAAAATTTAAACATTTCCCTTCATGCAACTTGATTCAAATGATATTTTCGGCGCAGGAATAATACAGTGAATGATGGCTGAATTCCATATAGCTGCTTCAGTTTCAAAGCCCTGGTGGTTAAAGAATAACAACAGATTTATCAGATACAAAAGCAATATACACAACAACATAAACAGCAAAGCTCACAGAGGTATTCATTAATTCTGAGCTACTTGCAAAAACATTGGCAACAAACATTTTATGGCTGTTTATGCAAAGATTTTCTCATTACAGCACATTCTCCCAGTACAGCTGCCCAAATATATCTCTGGTAACACCCCTACACTAATAAGATAACCTGTGTCTTGCTGTGTATGTCTGCACCAAAGTACATGTGTGATGCACTTCTGAATGAGGTATTGTAGGCAGCGGCTGAAAAAAAATTAAAAAGATAAACAATCAAACAAAACAAAACAAAAAAAACCAGCTGTGATTCGATCATAGGCATTTTCAGGCCTATTTTAGCACGCTAATTTCCGTTGGGCGCACATTTTATCGCTCCATTTCATTTCCTACATTCACCTCCTCCCCCCAGCAGGATGTAGTGTAATTTCTATGCAGTGTTTCTTTACTTGTGGCAATCTGTTTCACAGTGCTGAGATTACAGGGAGGCCTAATTAAAGCTGTTGTTATATTTATAGCATTAGCGAGGTATTAATTGGAGCAGAACAGCAGAACAAGCCAAAAGAATGTGAGGCGGGCAGACAGGAGAGTAAACATCTTTTATCTGTGGACTGTGCCTACTGCATTCACAAACACTGTTAATGCATCACACCTCAAAGTCCCTCATGGGACATCTAAGCAAACACAGCAAAATGGGAAGTGCTAACAGTGTTCGGGGACGCCTCCTCATACCTATGCATGTCAATACTGAATATATCACAGTTGGTCAAAAAGCCTGGCTTAATCCAAAAGCCCCTCCAAATGTGGCCTAATAATGTGGCATTTTCTGGTTAAAACCAGAAAGACAGATCTATCCTTTGCTGTTTTAGTATACCTATACATTCCTAATACAAATGCATCGCTAATTTGTCTCTGTGAGATCAGAGAAGGGAACTCACAATGACAATGAGTCCATGGAAGATGATCCCTGAGCTGCAACTTCATTACCTCGGAAAGGAAATTATTACAGTATCCCAAGGTGACATGGTATACTATGATACTTTAATCGCAAGACGTTATTCTAAGGAATATGGGATCACTGGAACAACACTAGTCAAGGTTGCATCCATACAGTATGTAGCCCACACTGTAACTGAAATTCCAGAAAATCTGCAAAAGAAAATCCCAATTAATACATGTTTCCATCTGTATTCACATTGCCATGCTATGTGAATGTTAGGAGTTTGAGGAAACAGTTGTTGGGGCAAATTATTCATTTTGGAGGCAGTATAACATTACAGAAAGACACAATGAGATGACATAATCAAAGGAGTGCCAGTTAAATCTGAAACCATGGAAAACCATGTGGAATACGTGATGGAAATGTGGTATTTGTTTGGTGTCTTCATGAGAAGGTTACAGTTTCTTCATTAGCCTTTATGACAGTTTTAGTTAAATGCTTTTCCTAAAGTCAGTGGCGGTGCTGTATTTGTTTGTAAACTAGAACGGCATGCTTAAAGTTGCAGATTGCCACAACATGTTATGTTAATGCTACCTGATCAGTGGAATACATTTTAATTCCATTCCAACTACAACGAGGAGAAACAACAACAAAATGCTGTGTATGCGTACTGTTTGTCATCTTTACTGTAGTGTGAACATGGTAAATGTTATAGATCTCAGCTTTAAGTCTAAAGTTTTGTGCTCCATTAACCAAGAGACCAGATCTGCGGCAATCACCTTAACACTTACGGTGAAACCAATAAAGCCAGATTGGATTGTGTTTTTCCAAAAAGGCAGTCAAGTGAAAAAACAGCTTTGCTCTCAGAATGCAGCGGCTGCATCGATTTAGCGCCCGGGTCACTTCTTTCTTGCTATCAGCCAAAGCACGCCAGAGGATCTTAAGCAGACAATGGACCAATACTGGGCCGGATTCTTACTGACAACCGCCTCTATTGAATTTCTTATCGATATCTGTCTCTAGCTAAATCATTGGCCTGCCTTGGTCAAGCACCCATTCTTTATTAATACCCACTTTGAATCGGCATCCTCATCGATGGAGAGGATGAACGCACTTATTACATGTGTTATCTGGTATCTGTCCTCTGAATAAGATGCCACTGGGGGGGGGTTGGAGTGGAGTTTATTGGCTTTAGCAAGGTCAGCGTGGGAGAGAGGAGAGAAAAAGTGCTTGCCCAGCACAATGGGCTTTTATTTTGTTGGGTCAGGCAGTACAGGCGATTAAGCTGTCAGCCAAGAGGGGACACTATTGATTTGAGCATAGAGGGGTGAGGGGGGCTACACCCCCTGTTGTTTTAATTTATTAGCCAGCAGCAATTTGATTTCATAGTGAGGAGGTGTAGCAATATGAGGGCTTCACAGCACAGTCATTGCTACAGCCTATACAAAGAGCATCTCCTTATGGACCTCGGAGGTGTTCGCTGCTCCAACAAGCTTCCCTCTGGACTCATTGCAGTGACAGCCTTTGGGCACAGGCAGTGTTTCACCGGCATGCTATATGAGCTGTTTCCTTGCAGGTAATTTGATTTGACACTCGTTGAATATAATATATCATTTTGACTGCCACAATGGGGCCATCTGGGCAAGATCTCAATTCATATTGACAGAGGGGGGAAATTGAGAAAAACTGAGCCAAACAACAGGAGTCTGGAGCAGTCTGTAAAAGTGTAATTGGGTAGGCCGCTCCAAGAGCGGGAGGGGGAATTACAGGGTCATGGACTCAAATAACCCTCCACCCAGACAGTCGGAGGAAATGACTGTGTATTTTACACAGCAGTTTTTTACAGCATGAGTGAGCAGAGCTGCTCCTGTGCATTCAGGGGAACTGAAGCTTTCTGATGAAGAGCCACGTAGGCCATGGATTTTTCCCTTTGCAGAGAAAACAGTGGAGGCCCTCTACCATATAAATAATTTAGATCTTGAGCTATGACAACAGTGCATAAAACATATATAGAGTAGGGGTTAATTGGTTCAACAAGTGAAAGGTTTGGATGGTTCATAGATGGTTTGTATCGCGGTTTTCGGGTTGCGGTTTCAGTTCGTGTGCAGCGCGTCTCATGGAACAGATAAGCTTCCATTTGATTAAATGTATCAATCGACAAATCCCCCATGTTTTTTACACACCAACTCTATTTTTGTTGCATTTTGTGAAGCATGACCTGAATAGACAGCTGTTTAAATCACAAAGATATCCCCCTGTACCTGTTTTGAACATATTAACCATATCGTCATTGATTAATCAAGGCTCTCAGTCTGTGAGCACATTTGTTTTACTACCGGCAGATTCCCCTAACTCGCTACGGTGCATGGGTAAATAAAATTAATGAATCAATAGATGAATAGATAAACACTGTTGATTTCTTCTCAGCAGCCAGCATGAAAACTATTTTGGTTCAGTAAATTTCTGCTGTTAGTCAGCCTGGTTGTGGCAGGTTCGCCAGCCGCTGTCACTCAGCTCCCCAGGAGCTGCTGCTGATGGATGGGAGATGTTTAAGGCAGCTGGAGTGGGTAGCTGTGTTTCCATTTATTGTCAAGTTGAATGCCATGTAAAACAAATTGCAAGTTTTGATATGTCGCAAAACAAGAAATTCAAGTTAGGTGCATTTCCATCAACTGGTTTGGAGGGCTACGGCCTAGATTCATAAGAAGATGATGCTATAGGCTACGCATGGCTTTAATGATTTTTCCTTATCATCAGATTAATATTATTAATCTGTATTTTTAATTAGGGATACTTCAACCACAATTTCATAAACTTTTTAGCTTTTATTAGTCAGCTGTGGGTTTACCATGAACTTTGAGATGCTGGCACTACAGATATGGCTTTAAAAATGTGTTTCACTCTGTCTGTTTTGCAAGTACATCATCTTGTCCTCGTCCTTGATTTGCTCGCTTGGCTATGGTACATCTTTTCAGAGATGACATATGGGAGATGGCAGCCTGCAGACAGTCAGTGTTATGTCACTTTGGTGATTGGACGCAGTACATCCTCTCTTGCCCCTTGCCTTTTCATCTCAAAGAGAGGGGCTATTAATCTATAGAATTTTACGAGCAGGATCACATATGAATATAGCGTTTAATGTTAGTTTATTGCCCTTTTATGATGCCATTGGAATTACATTTTCCTGACTTTTGTGAGTGGCAAATTAAACAGGACAGTGCCAAGTCAACGGGTCTTTAACAGGGTTAACCATCAGGAATGAGTTGTTGCTCCATGTGTGCCCTGGCTTTAATTCTTAATACCTTTAACTTTACAGACTCCCCACCACCACAAAGGGGAAGTTGCGTTTCTAATAGAATTGATAGAATTGAATAGAGTTGTCAATGTAAATTGTTCTCCACTGTTGAGCATTAGATTCTCCTGCTTCTTCTTTTATTAAAAACAGGTAGCGGATGTGACCAGTTTGCCCAGACTTGGCCCTCAGTTGTTCATTTAGTGGGCTCAGTATTTTTCACAGAGAAGAGCTCTTGGCTTTGTCCTGACAGAGTGAGAGGCGAGTAGCCACCGAGAGGCCACAGCTCCAATTATACGCAGCCTTTGCTCCTTAAATGTCAAGCTACTTTGCATTACCCAAAGTGCAATGGCATTCAGCGAATATTAGCCCCACTCCACCCACATCTGTCACATTGTTTCATGTGGCTCCTGGAGCAAAAAGTAAATGATCATTGCCCTCTCCTTCCATCTATAACCTATCTTCGCGGAATTTTCCACTTCACATTTCAAGGATGTTTGAGTGCCTATGAAAACAGCATACCACAAAGCCAAATGGAATTACAAATGGTTAAAGAATGCCCTTTCAGCAGCTTTTGTAATTGCTTCAGAGTGAAGATTCATGATCTTTCTTTCAATGCTGTCAGTTCATTGGATGCATTGCCACCCAGGGCCCCTCAACTTTTCCCATTAGAGACTCCACAGGCTTGACAATTTAGCTGCTTTGTCGATCATTAAGAGGGGAGGCACCAAGCTTCCCCTCTCTAATTAAACCTTGATTAGAAAATTGCTCTATCGCACACACGACACAGAAGAAAGTGAAGCAGGGGACAGAAGGTGCCCTAGAATGTGCAGGTGGTGTCCCCATTATAGAGCTTTTCAATGGAATTCCTTTGCTTTAGGCGACAGCGTGGGCCCTTGTGAACTTCCTGTCAGCTGATGTCAATCACATTCACTGCAACAGGAAATAAACTGGGACACATTTGGAATGTTTATATCTACAACTGTGAAATGGTAAATACACACTGAGCTACTCTTTCATCAGCCTGTTCATTCAGGGAACAAGTGCAAAGACTCATGTCTTCTTCATTAAGGAAACCAATAATCAATCTAAGTTCAAAATCAAAAGTAACCAACAAGGGAAGTCATGGGTACAGGCACCCAGCTGCTTCATTAGTTATGCCTGTAGGCTAAGCATTTATGATCTCACTATATGCTGTAAATACTGAATCACTTATTATTTACCCTTTATAATAGAGTTCTGTGTAATGCCAATATGGGCATTGTGTTTGGCCTGTCTCAGTGGTGGAACAGAGCATCAAGGATCTGCGAAAAATCCACCGAATGATGTGAAACAAAGCGTCATCACACTCCTGCAGATGATGTGATCTCCGATGCAGGGTTCTGCGGGGCACTTCTACCACTAAGACAGGCCAAAAAACGTTAATCTGAATACAATGTCCATACTACCATTGCCAAGCACAGTTTAAAGCTGCAGTCCGCAAGTCTGGCAGATTTAGTTGACTCAAATTTCAAATGTTTACAACTCTCACGCCCCTCCCCCACTATCACCAAGCTCCTTCACGCAGCTCCGCGTTTGCCAATCGATTGCTCATCAGTGCGCGTGCACTAGATTTCTGTGAACACAGTCCGAGTCTTCTCTCATTGATAAACTGCATGGAGTACACGCTACATGGAAGTAATCTGGCTAACTTACTCATAGATAGCAAACACTAACGTCATTTAGCGCATGCCTAGCTTGAGGCATGTACTTGTGATATCAAAACATGCACAAGCGAGGAGGGGGGATCTGTGGCATGTGCACAAACTTTGAACTGCACTGAGTGGACAGGATGATAAGTGTCGGCTTCAGTGAATATGATCAAACAAATGTTGCCGCCTGGAAATGTAAAAAATCATATGAAGTTCATATGAATCCAAAAACAGGTAGTTGCTTATAGTGATGTCACTTAGTGGGTTTCACTATGAAACCATGACCCAAAAATGTACTCTTCAACATAATGAATGTGAAGGGGAAAAAATGTAACCAGCTCTGAACCATTGTCTGTATTAAAAACAATGCCAGTTCTATATTAACAAACTAACTAAAGGTGCTGTACTATTGCTTGTTTCGAAACTTACAGATTTGTTCTTCTCGTTTCTGATCTCTTAGTGTTCTTTGACCTCTGCCTGTTCTTTATGTTTGAGTATTCTGAAACAGTCTAGAAAACGCCTGAGCTCTGAATAGTTCCTCTGACTCTGTCCACTGCTGTGAAGAAAGGCAGCTTGTCTTATTGCCATTCCTACAACACACTTAATTCAGTTTCAATGATCCCCAAATATCCAGCTCTCCAAAAAGTGTAGCTGGGTGGAGACATGTTGAGCAGGAGGGGTTGCAAAAAACAAAAAAAAAAACCTCATTGTTCCATCACATTTTCAATCACATCCATTCACTCTTCTCCACCTCTCTGTGCTGTCTTTCATAGTTCATTAAGTGTTCCAGAGGGTGTTAAGTCATTCACTTCATTGCAGCAGCTGACCTCTTCAAACACAGAGAGCCTGATCTAATGCCTTACTTTGTCTTTAATCAAACATCTGTTCCCACACTACATTGTCCTGACTTCATGCTTTGTGAGGAGCACCAACTGTCACACAACTTATTTTTGCTCCGTAACCACATCTAACCTTCTCTACTAGAAATTACATTTATACACTACTAATCTGAAACAGAAAATATGTTTTTTGAGAAATGGAAGTCCACCTAAATTCATTTTTTTATGTATATGATGCTCAAACAGAATGCCACTGGGTAATGTTCAGACACCCTATATTGCATTTGTTCTACCTCCAATATCAACTCTTGCAATATAATATCTTGGAGCATTAGGCTAATTTCTCTTGGTTATATTTAGACACTCAGCACTCTGTTAAGGTTAGGGAAAGACTGTGATGTTTGAATATAGACGGCAAATATATATATATATATTTCTTTTTTTCTTTTTTTTTACTGAAACTATCTTCTTTCCCTAACCACAGTGATTTTATTGCCTAAAACTCACCACATGCAGTACTAAGGAGGCCAACAACAAACTCCAGTGTCAAGGTCCAGCGCTGCAGTGCTCTGTGAGCCACCTCTGTTCAACTCCTGTGTGGTACAAGAACGTAGCACTTCATTCCCCAGAATAAACACTGCTATTACTGTACATTTCCATAAAGCCATATTTGGCTAAACAAATGTGTACTCTATAATATTTAAAAGGTCATATGTTTGCCTATTTACATTTGAACAGGCAAACATACATATAAAGTCAGACCAATCATGCATAAACAACAAATTAAGTAAAATTGGTAAAAACCTTTTAGTCATTACTAAATTCACACATTAGCATTTGCTTTCATAAGGGCCCGGGTTAAGTGACAGCCAGTGGACCGTGCGGTGAAGTCATTACCATAGTTCTGCATTCTCTAATGTCATTTTCTACAAGGTTAGGCTTCATGTAATCATTGCCCCAGGACAGCAGTAGGGTATGAGAGATAGAGAGAGCACATTGAGTGGAGGAGCAGTGGGCCACTTGTTCGACTTAATGAGACTGATCTGAGCAGATGGAGGAGAGAATCCCAGGTTGCTCTGACACCAGGTCTCCCAGCCTGCTTTAGTTGGCCAGTCATCTGTTTAGAATCTCTCCAGCTTTGGCCTACAAAAAGAAACTTTACGTATATTTTGTGTCTATGGGATCTAGGGTGACATGACTGCTGTCAAGACTCTAGTACCTGCAATTACAGGGAGTTGTCTTTTCCTTTACTTGCAGTAATTAACTGTACTATTTCTAAAATGTCTGTACAATCACCGAAGTGTATTGCACTAACCTTTGCTGATGTTTCACATATTCTCTTTGAGTTTTCCCTATCCCTACCTTCCACACTTTTCAGTTATTGTTGAGATTGATTTTTCATGAATAAAATCCAATATCAGTCATTATTAATTTTTCGTTCTTTGACTATTTACACTTTCTTACATGCATAACTAGTCCTGAAGTGTATTCCTTTACTTACATCCCAGTTTGTATTCATTCAAGCAGTTGTTTTGTGGCAGCTTCATTCGCAATTTTCAGTCTCTAATCATCATTTCATTCATGTACAACTTAATTGACAAAAAGCAGAGCCCTCCCTGCAGAATTACTGTGACAACTATCACAGTGAGAGCACAGCTAATGTTAAAAGAGAGAAAGTAGCATATACTGTAGTGTATCATAGTCGCTGGTGTTCTTGGGGATCTAGTTTATTTGACACTGTCTGGCTGTATAAATAAAGCTCTAAAACACATTTTGATGGTCCAAAAATAAAAATGTGTTTTCTGACGTGTGACAAAGTGGATTTGATTTGAAACCATACTTACGTATTCTAGGCAGCTGAAGTCATCCAGTATACCTGCCTTTAGCAAAGACATGACAGCTACAGTATCCTCTTCTTTTGAGTTGTTTTGTTGTCCTGTCTGCTAGCACACTGGGCTCTTTTCTTCTATCTTTCAGGAGACATGTAGTAAACAAACAGTGTTTCTGTTGTAGAATCCAAATCCTCCCTGCTCCTCGTCATGTTCTAGATACCAGGCTATCCTAAATTCATTCCTTCTTGTTGATCTGTAAAACTTCTCTGCTCTTTGTTTTCAATCCTTCTGTACTTACTCTTATCAATCAATCATTCAATCAGTTAATACTTTTTATCTGTCACATGTACTCATATTAGGCACAATTCTATTGAAATGTAATGTGTGTCCTCATTTGGGATCCTAGTTGGCTGAGGGTAGAAGGTCTTCTTGAGCCTATCACTGGCCTGGTGTATCTTGTACCCTCATTCTAACTGCAACAGAGAGAAAAGGCCATTATCTGGGTGGTTGAAATCTTTAATGGTATTCTTATTCTTGCGGTGCCTAGTGAAAATATTCTTCAGGCAGGGTGGGGCACTTCCTATTGTATGTTGTAAGGATCCATGCCCAGCGAGGTGTTATACATCTCACATAGCTCCCTTTCTTTTCTTGGGTGGTGTGGAGGATGTATGCTACGCATCTTCTGTTGATCAGTTGGGATGGTAGACAAACTGAAATGGGTCCACTGTGCTGGGTAATGAGGAGCAGATGCAATAGTTGACCAGCTGATCAAAGCATTTCATCACTACAGAGAAGAGTGTCACTATTCTTGGGCACAGGAACGATAGTGGACTCAGTCAGTGCTTTTACATGCACATTTAAGGGAATGATTGGATTATTGAAGTTCTCCGCGTTTACATGAGCAGGGGTTGAATGGGAAAATGACGGAGTAACTCAATCTCTGGTACAGTAGGTGGCGCCCCGCCAACATACAGCTGGACTGAATACAGCTTTTTTTTTGGTTCACCTTTGTCAAAATCACAAAGGGACAAGTGGGGCGGCAGTAGCTCAGTCCAGAGGTGACTTGGCTGGGAACCAGAGGGTTGCTGCTTCGAGTCCCTGTGTTGACCATAAATGGAGCGTGGACTGCTGGCAGGAGAGGAGAGGTGCCAGTTCATCTCCTGGGCACTGCCGAGGTGCTGTTGAGCAAGGCACCAAAACAACCTCTTGCGGTGCTGGTCACTGGCAGTCCCCCTCGCTCTAACATCTCTCCATTAATTGCATGTATATAGATCCTGTGTGTGTGTAACATGAATAACAATAATAGAGTGAAAATCAAATTTCCCCGTTGCGGGACTAATAAAGGAATTCTTCTTCTTTAGAACAGAATAACATTAGAAATGGTTTAAAGGTAACGCTCTATTATTGTTGTTTTTTACACTTTGTTTTGGGTGCCATTGCTTCCTGGTTTATTCTATTTCGAGTCAAAAGCCTTTGTGCATGCGCTGTTTACATGCGCGAATAATCGGGGAACTGAAAGAGTTATCTAGGTTTGTTAATCAGGGTATGAAAACCCCGATTTTACCTTGGGGATGGTGTTGACATGATGTTTAAGAAACTTGGATATGCGCTTAACCCAAATATAATCAGGTTTTTAAACTACATGTAAACCTGCTTTTTTAGTGTTCAAACGCATGACTTCATGCTCTGAAAGGGAGATAGGTGTTAAAGGTGCAACCACCAAACCATTAACCTCTGCTACAGCTGTTTTTGCTTGTTGGCTACCAATACTTTCAAAAGAAGCATAAAAGTTGTTACTTTGGTCATTATTTACATTATACACTTACTGAACCTTTTTCAGTTTTGTTAACTTTTTTTTAACTTAGATCTGTTCTCTGTAATAGTTTTGTTAAAGGTATTCTATAAATACAACATACTTGACTTGAATCAAGAGGCAATCAATGCAAGGTCCCCTGAGGAACTGTTCAGCATTTCTTGATCCTGTGTATTTTTTCAGCTCCCGTAGAGTTAATACTTTCTATGATCCCCAGGAGAGGACCTGGACCTTCTTGCCCTCTCTATCTGGTTCCTGGTCTGTGCTTATCCCATTAGTTATTATGATCATGCTCAATGGTTCAACATATTCTCAGTGTGAGTCATCTTTCACCGCTGCTGTTGCAGACTCCATCCAGGGCCATTCTTGCTCCCTGTGGCATCCCAGTGGGGAAAATTCCTCCTTGCTTGCTGTCTTTCCAAGCTGGCAGCAACCCTTTACCCCCCCCCCCCCCCCCCCCCAAAAAAAAAATTGGGAAGATAAATTTACCAGTAGATGAGATCACTCTGTTGAGCTATTTCATAAGGTAGATAAACATTAAAAAACACTGTATTGCTGTCAAAGCTTCAAATGATGGAACTAGAATTTAGTAAAAGCTCACTACAACTGTAATACCCACCAACAAACACAACTACCCCCAGGTGTTCAGTACTGATGGAAAGTAGCTGACTGTTGGGAAAAACTGCTCCTTTGCTTCACAACTAATGTTGTTCATGCTAATATCACTGGACCCTGATCAGTGGATGTTGAGAACATAATGTTTAGCTAAGAAATAATTCCTTTGCATACAGTACACAATGAAATCAAAACCCCCACAGTCTATCATGTTAACAGTGACTGTTTATACTCTGAACTACTGAGATTTCCTTCCATCATAGGCTCCTGGGAGGATAGGATTCTCCCTCAGCCATCTGGAGGGAGACACAGAGGGAAAATAGAGAGAAGAAAAAGGAGGGAATGCACAAAGGAACTGAAATCCCTTCCCTCTGAGGAGAGACTCTGGTGCCTTTACCCGCTTCTTATCTGATAAGCCTTCGGAGGATGGTGAGACTCTCTCTCTTTCGATGCCTGGCAGAAGGAGAGATCCTCTCAGCTCGGTGGTCAGAGTCAACCCTGTATGACAGGAAGACGGGTAGACACCAGCACTGACAGGCATTACTGTCAAAATGAGGCAAGAACAAGGTGGATTGGCTCTCTTCAGTGAAGCTGATGGCAGGGCTTAACGTCTGCAAGGAATCACGCTACCAAAATTTTGTGGAATACAGTTGCATGCTGCCCATAATTGAGTTGAAAGCATTAGTCAATATTTAATTTGTGCTGTGGGAATTGGATTGTTGAGAGCTCGGTAAAAGCTAAGTTGGAATGGGATATTTTTATTACAGCTAATGTTACTTGATCTATGCCTACCCCTTCATCTGGACCCATTTTGCAAATATAGTTAGTTTCAAAACCAAGAAAATATTTGACTAAATGTGTGCAATCGTGTAAACAAACTTCAGTTAAGTCGATTTCAAAAGGCCAGTTCATGAATCAAATCCTATTTTCCACCCGAGCACTCCAGAGTCAGCCAATTATCATCAACTTTGTTCTTTGGTCAGCACATTAGCAGGGCAAACAGGACCACTCATTAACTACCACAGTTAACGAGAGCTACAGGACCCAGCAATGAGCTCGGGGCAGATCATCTGTAAGCTTGAGTTCAATGGGCTGACAGCCTCCCCTGCATACCGAGCACACAATATCCAGAGAGAGTAGGTTCTATTCCCTGCTAATCAGAGACATTTCTCCAGACTGCAAGATGAGAGATCTAGTCGCCCAAACTCTACTCCTCAGTCTTCATTCCTTTGCTCACACTCACTCTCATTCCCATCCTCTCCATGGCTTTGCTATTACACCAGCTGTCACAGAGAAGCTGGTGGGCTGCTAAGCCCAGCTGGAGCTTTCTGATTCCTTGGCTACTACCTACCATCTTTGGTTCTTGTCAAAGATGAAAACTCAGTGATTCCGTCACTAAGGCTTCATTTTGCCACTAATAAAATGAGGAACAACACTAAAGGTGGTATTTACTCAGTGATGCTCACTAGGAAGAAGTTATCATGGCACACCAGCCTTAATGGCTGTCTCCTGGTTGTCCCTGTCAAAATGTGTCAAAAATTGTTAAGCCCATCAGGGAATGATGCGTAGCTGGTTGGGGTGGGGAATTTGGAGGGTCTGTAGTGATGGCCTGGATGCGTGTGTCAGGGGTCAGAGTTGTTATTAAAGTGCTATTCAATCCTTAGCTTGTGGCTGTGCTTGGCCCTCTTAATGCTCCTCTCCTCGCCACGGATAAACTGTTGGCCTGTGCATCACCTGATCTTATAGTGGTGACACTAAAATCACCATGGTCCATACAGGGAACAAACTTTGCACCTTGGCATTATCAGCACCATATAATCAGGCATCTGTGACCATGTCAAGAAATCCTGGGCAAACTTTTCTTTAAATTTAGAAACTGCTGATCCTCTCCCACATCCAGTACAAATAGATCTTAATCAATAATAATTAATGTAAAACATTTTTACCGTGAGGTTATATGAGGGTAATCTTAACTGAGCTGAACTCCGGGTGTTAAATGAGTTAAAAACTAAATAAACATACCTATCCAGGCCAAGCATGCCACAATAGTGAATTCACAATTCTCCTTATATAAATAAGAAAATATGCGGTTGATTGCACGTTTCTCTCTCAGCCATAAAAAATTGACTTTCCCACAGTGAGGAACGGAGGAATGGCAGTTAAACACATGACTGCTCTGCAAGAGCACTGACATTACTTTCCTGATCACCAGAGAGTAAACTTCAGTGGATTGGGTCTCCACTCAGAGTTCTGCTGATCCCCAGTTCATGGCTCACTTTGCCTCAAATAGAGACTTAAGTAACACTTCATGCTAGTGATGTGAGCCAGATGCTTTCTGACAGATGCAACTCTGCACCTCAGCTGTTGGTCTTCTTATTCAGTTTGGCACTACACATCTTTTTGAGTCACGTTCTGGCAAGCACTTTTTTTGGTAATTTTTTCAGTAAAAAATTAATATATCAAGAAAACATACAAATAATCTCATTCCAAGGGCGCTTTGGTCCCATTAAGGGCTTTGTATAGGAGGAGGACCTTACAATACATTTTCAATATTACAGGGAGCCAGTGCAGAGCAGCTAAAACCAGACTGATATGCTCGCTCCTTTTGGTTCTGGTTTAATAGCCGAGCTGCAGAGTTTTGAATGAGTTGAATAGTTGGCTGTTTTAGAGTGGAATTTCAATTAAAAACTAATTAACTTTCAAGGTTGTCATTTCCAAAGGTTCTGAATAAAGGTTTAAAATTTTAAAAAGTCACACTTCAATTCCAAGGTCTGTGGGAACCCTGTATACTGTACGTATCTGCGCTACTGAGCTGACAAACAGAATGCTGTGTATTAATTAAATCCCTCTAATTTGGTGATTAATAATTATCCTCTCCATGCTGAGTCAACATACTTTTATTCATGTTTTACTCAATTAGGCTTGCTTCTTATGCAAGAAAAAATACAAGGATTATAGCACTCCTGTGAGTTCTTATGGTATTTGGAAAAAAAAATCAATAAAAACAGATTTGGTCTGATTACAACAATAAAAAAGGCCCAGAATAATGTAAGGCTTGAGGTCCAATGATCTAGAGAATCTCAAGCAGGATTGTATATATTATATTATACTACAGTGGATGATGTAAAGCTGATTCACTATTACACTGTATAACCATTGCCCTTGGCCTGGTGAAAAACTCAAAATTCATCTTTAATTTTGATTTTTTTTCTCTGTTGCGATCTCAAGGACGTGGAGGTCATCCAACAGCCTATATAGTCCCTCTTCATGAAAAAGTAGGCGGTGGAAGATCCTGGTGACCTAAATAACTGTTCCTGCTGTAATCCAAGGAGCCTCATTTAAGTCAGCCAACAATCTGGAACAGATTTTCTACGTGAATACAGAGTATGAACAGAGCTGATATTTGACCACGTCATTCTACATGAGCAGACTCCAGGCTCCTGGTTGCAGTTCTGTGCATGCGGACAAGCTGTCTTTCCAAAACAAAACACATCAAACGTGCAGAGAATATACTCTCATTTAAACTGTGATGGAGAAATCTAAACCCAGCTTCCACATTATAGGCTGAGGCAGACTTCAACAAGTCCATTATGTATCAGATAATTAGTAACTTTAGCATGATAGAAAGAATGATCCTGCCTTGAGAGAGAAAATCACTAGCTATCACAAAACTGTGTAGCATCAATACACTCAACTATAACATAAGATGTGACAGTAGCGTACTGTACATCATAAAACAGGAGGAATCAAGGAGAACAGTAATTCTGTAAAAATGTCACTGCTTTGAGTTGAATTGTTTGGATGAATAAGAAATATGTTTGTCCTGCGTATAACAGTCATGTTTCCACCCCAAAAGCTGTTATAAAAGATTACCTTCTACTATATCTTGATTCACGATTGATACCAATGCAAATACTGAAGCAGCATAGTAGGACAAAGTTGCAAACAGCAGTTGCATAACATCACCTGCAAGCAGTTGCGCAGGTGATCTCAGAGATCTCAATCTCTAAGCATACTAAACACATCCAATCAGAACCAAGGCACCCACACATACATGCATTTTGTCCATAGGCTGTTTTTCAAGACAACAGAAAGCACAGGTGTATTTATGAAATGCAATGGAGTTGTGATTTAATTTACTGTAATTACTGTGAGCTTGTCCTATTATAAAGTTACAACCAATTTTGACTTAAGAGCAAGTTGGAGGTGTTCAGCAAATACCACAAGACAACATGATTTGACTAAGTATCACTGAACGTTACTACAACTAAAACTAATTGTGAGCCACAGTTACACATTGCATGTATTTTGTGGAAAAACTACAGTGATTCTGATTCTGTCCCTGGGCTAAACTGTGCTGAAACTGTCCTATTTCCCTTGTGTTAAAAGGAATTAGAGCTGTGTGAAGGCCTTTTATTGAGGAACTGCCAAGGCAAAGAAACTTTACTTCAATGAAGAGCAGTTGATCAAGACTCAAAGAGTCTTGGTGAAGAGGTAGCAAGCAAAATAGATGCAGTTCCTCTTTCAAAGGAAACTAGTGCCAAACAAATGATAGAAAAGTTAGATGAATGTCTAAGATCCAAAATTCGACAGCATGGCATTGAAGAGACATTTATCTGATCTTAAATTAAAAACAGAAGAGACACAAATTCGATAAACCCAAGACTTTTTATGCACTAACTGGCATTAAAACATGAAAGAGCAGAAATCTTTTGTAGTGGCAGGAGTCAAAGTCACACATCTTATTTTGCCAAACAAACAGGAGAGGATTTGATGGCGACGGTGATGGATTTTATTTAGAAGGGACTTTTCCAAGCAAGGGGGAGGAGCCAGGAAAATAATTTATGGTGTCTGAGACAATGATCTTAACTGTGGGAGCTGAAAGAGCAGGTTAACACTGTCTTTGACAGTGGCAGAGTCTGCCTGTGGCTGCACAAGCAGTAAAGTTCCGGTCGGTCTCTAAGTCTGATGTAAGACCCTTTCAAAATACTTTTTCTGGGTCCAAATACTCCATTAAACAAAACAAACAAACCTGTGAACCTTTCACGATCATTTCTTTTTTTTAGTGAGACTGTTTTTCATCAGTAGAAATTCTGATTTCTACTCAGATCTAACTCAGATCTGTTCGAACGACAGGGAACACAGCACAACATTGTACAAATGAGTGGTTTGGACCAGCTTGGACCGGCTTGGACCCGGAAGTAGTGCATTGAAAGAGCGTTACGTCTCACTTAAAGTGAGGGTTGTTACAGGCCCCTGGTTACCCCTCAGTCTGTGTATTGTGCTCTCATTGGCTCTTGGAGCCCCTGACAGTCTGTGAGGGACCAGCGAGCAGCTCGACTTGTGTCTTTGAGTCCATACATTGAGCGCTGATGCATGAGCGCTGAGCCAATGCCAATTTGCCTCAGATGTGGGGCTTTTGTCAGGGAGCTCCAACATCTATCAATGAGTAGAAAATCAGGGTTTGAATCCTGTAGTGGGCACTAGCCAATACTAGATAGGTTCAAGACACTTCTAATGAACTAAACATGCCCATCCAGACCGAGCATGCCACCACAAACCTGGATTCAAATTTCTCCTTATATAAATAAAAAGATTATGGATTAAGATTATGGGTATGATTTCATATTTCTCTCCCAACCATGAGAAATGGACTTTCCCACAGTGAGGAATGGAGAAAAGACTGTTAAACACATCACTACTCTTGTGACATTACTTGCCTGATCACCACAGAGTAAGTGGATTCGGACTCCATTTAGAGTTCTGCTAAGTGCCAATTCAGGGCTCGCTCTGCCTCAGATGGAGACTTAGTGACACTTCATGCCTGTGATGTGAGGCAGATGCTTGTTGACACCTGCACACTCGCACAGTCCTGGGGATCCCACGAACAGTAAGCAGAGTTCTCCACCTCTGCTGTGGGGGTTCTTATTCAAGTTTGGCACTATACATCTTTGTGAGACACATTCTGGCTAGCCCTTTGTTTGTTATTTAAAAACGTGCTTTTTGAAATGCAAAATGAATATGAACAAAACATGCAACTTTGGCTCACATGATTACTAAATATTTTATTGTCTGAATTAAAAAATCCTATGGTTTAAGTCTAAACACTGTCTACACAGAATCATTATTGGCAAACAATGACATGAATTAATTTGATAAACAAAACACACTGTGAATTTTGTGTTTTTAGCTGAGAGTCATTTGAAAACTCCCACCATGAAATGACTCAGTGTGAACTGATGGATGGGATCCAGTTCAGCTTTCCCAGCATGAAAATGGCAGCTCAACAGAAATCAAATTCTTGGTCCTGTGCCATTTTTTCCATCTACAATAACATCATGGGCTTAAATGATTAACGGAGCAGATGATAGCAGTATTCACAACAAACCGAAATAATGGTATAGTGTTTCATTAAGAATAATGACCACATGTGCTAAGGGTAACCTAGATTAATGTAAGC
Source organism: Echiichthys vipera (assembly GCF_963691815.1). Taxonomy (NCBI): domain Eukaryota; kingdom Metazoa; phylum Chordata; class Actinopteri; order Perciformes; family Trachinidae; genus Echiichthys; species Echiichthys vipera. The sequence goes on along the minus strand of NC_139839.1, from coordinate 23,081,805 downwards.
CCTTTAAAGGGCTGCTTTACATTATGGTATTGCAAGTGAATTGCTGTGATTTGACAACACCACAGTGCTCAAAGCTCCCATTCACTACATGGGTCTAGAAACAAGGGAAATTAAGTGGCAGGAACATTGTCGGCTTCAGCAGAACGTTGACAGTTTTCTCTATTTTATCAGATGGTTTTCCTCAGCAGGCAATTGGCATGCTGTGTGACAATGCTTTTACATCTCCATTACCTCAGTTTCATCTCTGTGTATTTCTATCCCCATATCATCAAATGAAACAAGAAACCTGTCTCTTCAGCCAGTTGTAATACATACAGAGTCATGTGCATTCTTCTAAGATGAGAGTACACGCATGAACAATACCATGCCTGTAGACAAATATCAACCGTGTTGGTGAAATACAGTATTCAGTGACACCATATGGCAGCTGTGACTGCTACTGGTGGGCCCAGATAAGGTATGGGGAGCAGAGTAATTGTTTTCTTAATGGCATTAGACAGAGGGGGGGGGGTGCTCAACATGCTTGCGTGGAACAAGTGCAGAAGTACCACGGCCTCTGAGCTTAGGTGTTGTTCAGTGAGAATCAGGGCTGATTTTCTGGTTGGGTACCAGTGTAACCAAGAGCTAACTGCATTTACACCTGCGCTCCTTAAACCTATGAAGACACTATTACAGAGAAATACATGCAGATTCATTGCAGTGGATGTGTTACTTTTGTTACATAATATTACATTATATGCTGTCAAACTTAATCTCCAGATATGATGGAGTAAGTTAATTAATTCTCCTTACCATAAGACTTCAATCTGTGCTCCTTCTTGATGGCTCAGTGATCACATGGTACCAAGGTTTCAACAAGTCTGGTCCTACATCCTTCATCCTTTACCTGATCTACAGCAAATAGAGTCATAGTATCTTGTGCTGAGTAAAGCTAGACTTTGTTCGTCAATGCTTGGGCCTGTAATGTCTCAACCTCATGATGAAAAATCAGCATTTGTACCATCTGATACCCCTTGACATCAACCCTTAAGTCTCATGATTAACAGATCCCTATAAGCTGTGGATATTTGGCAAAATAGCTGGCCACTTTGTAAGCTCCCCTAGTAGAATAATACATTTACTTGGAGAATCTGAATAACCATGGACACAGAAGGGCTGCTAATCCAGCAATCCCATACTTTCTCCATCTTTATTTGAATTATTAAAATATTCACTTGTGTTTTACTTACTGTATATAGTGCAACTATCAAAACAAGAGTTTATTTTTAGCCACACTAGGTGCGTGGCTCTATGGATGGCAATGTTGGTTTGTCGATCCAATACAGTCCCAAACAACAATAACAACTAGTGGATGGATTGGCATGGTACATACATTCATGCCCCCCACAGGATAAATTGGAATCACTTTGGTGACCCCTTAACCTTTCATCTACTGTAGCACTGCCCCATCATCAGGTCAATATTTTAATATGTCTTATATTTTGGTTTATGACCAAATACCTGCAAAACTAGCAAACTGACATTCCCATCCGCCTCGGCTGTACTTTAGTTTAATTAGCAAATGTCTGCATGCTAACATGCTGAACTACGATGGTGACAATACTACACATTATCTGCTACAATGTGAGGTAAACAAGTATTTTGGCATTTAGCTCAAAGCACCACTGTGCCTAAGTACAGCCTCACAGAGCTGCTAGTGACTACAGACTCTTTCTCCTGTTTTTTTTGTGAGATCCATTATTTGTGCACAGCCAATAATCTGTTGGAGCTCAATGATGGCTATAAATTGTGGAGAATTTTAATACAACCACAACTACAACACATCCTCTCCTACTATCCCTCAACTGTGTTGCTGCATCTCCACCATCCACCTTGCCAGACACCTGCATCTCAGAGAGTGATGTAGGTGACCACACTATCAGCATCCATTCGTTCCACAAGAAGTCAGGCCAGATAACCAGATGACCATCAGGCTGATGCCCTGGACCCCCGTGACCTGACTCCCATTAACCCAGACACGGGCTAAGCGAGACTGTGAGAAAGAGAGATCACAATCATTACCCTCTATCAACACTATCTTTATCTCCTATCACTCATGTCTGGCTAGGCTGGGAAATATCACTTGCACTCTCTCGGTTTTTCTCTGTCACCTCCGTGTGACTCTGTAAAATCAGGCCAGGTGTTCGGGTAAAGGCCATTACGCTGGGCCAACTCCTCAAGCTGCCCTCGCTCCTTCCTCCATATTAGCAGTAAATTGTTGTCAGCTAAATCCTCATTTGTTCCAGTGTGTTCGTTAGAGTGTGTGTGTGTGTGTGTGTGTGTGTGTGTGTGTGTGTGTGTGTGTGTGTGTGTGTGTGTGTGTGTGTGTGTGTGTGTGTGTGTGTGTGTGTGTGTGTGTGTGTGTGTGTGTGTGTGTGTGTGTGTGTGTGTGTGTGTGTGTGTGTGTGTGTGTGTGTGTGTGTGTGTGTGTGTGTGTGTGTGTGTGTGTGTGTGTGTGTGTGTGTGTGTGTGTGTGTGTGTGTGTGTGTGTGTGGTCTGACTTCTGGGTATTAGAGGAAGGTCTAATCCTTTATACTATCAATGCAAGAGATGTCTGGTTTTCTTTGTGTGCATGCAAGTTCTGTTAGTAGCCAGTGATATGCTAACTTAGAATGACACGCAAAGCCACTGTGGGAAAAAATGGTCTGAATAACTGCAAAAACTTACACCATCAGAATCATTTGAAGGCTGTTATCACATAAGATTTCCACATGCTTTATATGTTGTGACAGAGCGGAAAAACAGAGTGACATATATTGTTGTAAGCTCATCCCGCCCACACAATTACAGTATAGGGCAGGCCATTGTGCATATACACTGTGTACAGACACTGCTCTTATTCTGCTCCTCTGTGACCCCACTTAACTAGTGAAAGGTCAGCGCTAATGAACACGCAGATGGCAGCACTTGTTGACTGAGCATATAAATTGTTTGTCCTTTGACCCCACTCAGCAAGTGAGAGAGGGCGTGCAAATGAAGGGCGCTGACTCCCAGTGGTGTCCTCTCCTCTAGTGACACTTACAAGTGAGTGAATGAGAGTGACCGTTTATGGAGAGGGTGACAAAGATGGATAAACTCAGCATGCACACATAAACACAATATATTCTGCATTTAATAAGCGTCAATCATGCACTCTTAAAACATGGAGGAAACAAATGCCTATGAGCTCATTAGAAATGATCCTTTAGATTTGACTTGCTGAAGTAGAAATTAATGAAGTGACTGCACCAAAATAAGAAAGCTACATTCACTTGTCTGATCCCCAGAAGGAAATTTACAATCTTATGATGAATGCCTCTAATAATTAATGTCTATCATATAATAAACATCATTCTGAATTGTGGTATTCTACATATGACTACTTTTATTTAATTTAGTTGCCTTTTTTGTTGAAGATACCCTGATCGCATCGCGTCTCTCTATTTTTGCTGCTAGGCAACCACCGAATCATTCATCCTCAGCCAACTGTTATTTTGCTATGAAGTTAAATGATGTTAGATGCTTTTCTGCTTGGAGTTGAAGTGTTTTCAGCTCAAGGCGTGGATTCACAAAAAGCTGCTCCCGTCTGATAAAACACACTTTGTTTAATTCGGGCCTTGTCCTACATTAAGCCATCACATTCATTTTGATTCAATTAATTTCATTTTTTATTTCCATCTCTAACACACACTCCCACAAACTAACAGTACTGGTTGATATACATTCACTGATAATAGCATGCTTTTATTTATTCGTGTTGGCTAAAGCTGGGGACTACTGTATCCATTTTGATCTGGGCTCATTTTACATAAAAAAAGCAATTTTATGCACAAATTAATTTATTAAAAGGCAAAGTTGTTGTTGTTTTTTTAAAACTTCCTACATGTAATTGAATGTTTTATAGAGTCCCACACTCACACCCTGTGATCTGTGCACTATTGGCTGGGGACTATACACCCAGTGCCAACCCAACCCAAGGTTTATACTGAGAAACGTTCTGAACACAGAAAAAAAAGGAAGAAAGTAATAAAACAGGTAGATGGCAGACTTCTAGTTTGTCATAAGTGATTGAGGGGCATTGCATTTGTAGGAGCTACTACATTGTTGTTCAGGAAGATCCTGCATAGTACACTCATCCTTAACTCTGTGACACAAGGATGTAATAATTGTAGAGGTTTCATTTATAACGTCTTTTTGAGCAGAGTGACTCCAATTAGACATGGCATTCGTCAAACTGGCTTGTTGGGCGCTGGGTGATCTGCTACATGTCAGTGAAGCAGAGGTAAGGAGAGAAAAAAATAAGAGCAGTTATGAGAGACAACAAGATTGTGACAGGGGGTCATTACCTTGACAGCAACAGGTGTGTGACATGGAGGACACCTCTGCAGCAGAGTGCGAAGCTTGATATGTCTGCAGCCTACACCTGTCCCACTGTACGTACACACACACACACACACACACACACACACACACACACACACACACACACACACACACACACACACACACACACACACACACACACACACTCACACACACGTCATTAATGATATGGCAATGACACAACAGCAGGTACTGCCTGGTGCACCCATTTTTCATCTTCTAATTCATAATTAGGCGCCAAGGTGATGGTGGTGGTTAGCACTGTCACCTCACAGCGAGAGTGTTCCTGGTTCGAATCCCGGCTGGGGCCTTTCTGTGTGGAGTTTGCATGTTCTCCCCGTGTCTGCGTGGTTCTCCGGTTTCCTCCCGAAGTCCAAAGACATGCTCGTGTTAGGTTAATTGAGGACTCCAAAATTGCCCGTAAGTGTGGATGGTGGTCTGTCTCTGTTTCTGTCTATGTGCTCTGCAATAGACTGGCGTCCTGTCCAGGGTGTACCCCGCCTCACGCCCGATGTCAGCTGGGATTTGCTCCAGCCCCCCCGCGACCCCGACAGGGACAAGCGGTTGAAGATGAATGAATGAATGAATAATTCATAATTAGATTGATTTGGAATCGAACAAATTAAAGAATGAGACATTTCCCTGTCCAATTGGCTAATTAGATTGACCGTTAATGGCTGCTTAAAGCAATGTCAAGTTTAATTTCACACTTATTGACATGCAGTTGATGTGTATGACATTAATCTAATGATTATTCATAAGACTCTATTATTATCATCTCTTTTCCTCTCTCCAGGCATATCATTAAGCCGTAGCACAGCCATTAACCATAATGGTTGCCATGGAAAATTGTCTTGATGATTTACTACCCAGTGTTAAAATGGAAGGGCAATTGTATAGGGCATTTCAGAATGTTTGTAAACGACAGGCGTCAAGACACTTCCGGGTGGCAGAATGCAAGCAGCTTCCACTGACCTGAAGCTGACCAGCTGCTACTTTAAACAGTGTTCCACAGTTAAAATGAAAATGTGTTGTGTTTGGGGTTGAGCCACCTGATATACAGCAAAAGGTGAAGGGTTTTGTCGATTTCCTTCAGAAAAATCTAAATTTACCCAGCGGAACCTGTGGGTGAGGAGATTAAAGCGAGTGGACATTGTTAAAAGTACAAGTGCTACAGACAAGGCTGTAAGACTGCCTGGTGGAGGAGTAGCCTCTTCTAAAGGGGCAGACTGGGAACCAAACCTCCATCATCGTGTTTATGGAGACATTTTCTCACAGAGAACAGATCTGTGTCACCAGTTGGACATTTTTGGGCTAAATTCTATCAAACTTTCCGTTTAACCAACAAATATAAATGATGGTGTAATATTTTTTAATTTAATGGTGTTAAACTGAAGTAACTTTTTATCTTTGTAACCATATATCGCGTTACCAGCATAATTTCGCTTGCTCTTGCTCGTCCAGAAAGTCAGGATTGTGGCCAGTGCCAATCTTCTCCAGCATTTCCTCTGTGTTTACTCTGATGTTGCCAGCTCTAAATCTATCACTGAAGTGATGCCCGATTAGGTTTTTGAAGTAATTTGCAGCACTAAATTGTGGTGACTCTACAGAATCACACGAGACGTCATGGTGAATTGTCATATTACACCAGAGGGCTATTGCATGAAACCTAGATAAGGGATTAAGCTGGGATATTCCAGTTGTCCTGGCTTACTTTATCCATGATCCAGTTTCACAAAAGCACACGTCTTTTCCATGTCTGCATCTGTGAATCTGTTCTTGACCTCGTGGTCTTCCTTTGAAATCTGTAAACGCGCACTCAACAGAATTTCTTACACCTGGCTTGACATGGCTTCTAATCCTGGTTTGGTGTACGCGCAACCAATTAAGCCATGATGATCAGGCCAGACTGGTTCAAGGCTGGCTTTTTCATTTATCCGGGATGTCTTCATTCTGCCTTCGTGCAACAGCCCTCAGCTGCCTACTATATTTGTAAAGAAGGTGGTGTGGTGTCTAGAGGATTGCTGCATTCAACCCACTTTTGCAGTGCACCTACTTTTACACATTTTCATGGCTCAGGGATTCAATAAAAATATGTCTTTAAACTCTGTCTGACTGAAGTGGGTTCAACAGGTAAAAATCAATGAGTTCAGGTCAGTCTATTTAGACAGAGCTACAGTATAATAAAGATTTATCAGCAAATAAAGATTCTATAATGATCTTACAGGAATATATGTTTTACATACCGTATGTCTTCTGTGTCGAAGACCATTTTATGATCTACATATCAAATATATAATGTCTGCATGCACATTTTGTATATTATGTTATTATGTTGTAAAAGAAATTAATGAAGCAAACACTGATGTTCTTCTCAGTGTTACAGATCTCATATAGTTCCATCCTGCCAAAATGATGTCAAGACAACCATTAACTCATTACCTCTACATTCAGTACAGTACGTATACTATAGAAATAGCTGTGAGTGGTATTAATGCAATTTATTAAAATAGTAAAAATGCATGATAATCAGCCTTGAGATTCAATGTTGTAGATGGAAATGATAAATAATTCAAAAGTTTTCCCGCAACTTTGTATTGAAAACCATGTTTAAGAAAGTGAGATATTCATTTGAGCTCAATCACCCAATCAGGAAATTTTATTTTTTCTTCAGTGTCCCCACTTATGTAGGGATGCAGACGGCCACAGAGATGGTCTTGCTTGTCCAGAACGTCGGGATTGTAGCCAGTGCCCATCTTCTCCAGCATTTCCTCTGTGTTTACTCTGATGTTGCCATCTCTAAATTATAACTGAATGCCCGATTAGGTTTTTGAAGTAATTTGCAGCACTAAATTAGTCTAAAGTGGTGACAGAATCACACAAGAAGATGTTGGATAAAAACAGCCAACTTATGTTTCAAGGCAAAAGAAAACAAAAGGATTCTCCTGATGGTTTCAGTTTATTACAAAATACAGTCTTGCTTGTGATTTTGAATCTTCACATATAGGCAGTGTGACATTTCGACATAAAGTGCTGCAGAGTGTCAGTAACAAAGCAGTAGTTTCAGACAAAATCCACAAAGTGCTGTGGGTAGTGAGTCTAAATGGTTTCTACAGTGTCACCAAAACTGAGGTATTGGGATCCTGCGTCCTTTAGGCAATGAGACATCGATGTCCTGCAGTCAAAGGACCACGAGAACAGTTAGAAAGGACAGGGTGTGTTTTGAGACACTAATTGGTATCTCTGACAACATTTACAGGAGCGTATTCATGAGGGTGTAGTTCACTGACTGAGGAGCCTGGCTTTGCCACACTCATTTCCATATATTTCCAAGAGGTGCAGCAATAAGAGCAACAAAATGATGTAGCTCTGACTGACAGTTGGGTTAGTGTTTTATCCGTTTTGAAGCACGAAAAAAAATGAAGGTAAGGTCCCAAACTTTCTGAAGGTAGATATTTGCAAATTTGTCCGGTTGTCAGGCTAGGCAAAGACACAGCACAGACAAACTCCTCACATGTTGAATCCACATACACTGGATACTAGTCCCTTAAATTCACTATTCTCTCAAATATCTCTATCTCCTCCTTTCATATCATATCACCAGAAACGTTAATACCACTCAATCCATAACTCTTTGGAATACATGAAGGCGGTTTGCAGGTACGAGAGCCTGCAGGGAGTTTGTCAGATCAAGGTGCTTCGACATGTAAACTCTGGGTCCCTGGAGGTGAAAGATATTAAGTTTGGGAAAGGATTCCTTTAGTCTCCTGAAGCCACTATATCCCTGAGAAAAGTGTCTCTCTTGACAAAACACTGTGCAGAGAGAGATAAGAAGCAATAAGTGCAAACATCCTGAGAGGGAGCCACAGAAATAGAGACTAGCAGTCAGTTCTGTATGTTTCACTGCAGAACGTCCATCAAAACTTCCTCTTTTCACTGCCATTGGATATTAAGATCATACTTTTCATGAAACAAGTAGGATACTGCCAGTGGGGCAAAATAATTCCATTTTATCCCAAAGCAAATCCACTCATTTCAATAATGTTCTCTGGTCAAGTGATATTAATCTGAAAACAGCCTTAATTCAAAATCTTCAAAATCCTTGAAGCTAGTGCCATTATCACATTCCGTTGGCATTTCTTATTAACTAAAATGAATTTGAGAGCCAATACAAGACTAAATGAGTAGTAAAGATGAATATTTTTGCAGTGTAAACATTTTATGATGCCTGCCTCATGTTTTGCTACTGCAAAAGAGAGGATTGTTATGTGTGTTGATATTAGAGAAATATACAGTGCAGGTGTGAACTGCCTCTTCACATGCAGGCACACCTGTATCAAAGCACAACTGAGTGTGATATGACAATGTTATTTGTACAATTACAGATCCTCACACCAAATATGAGATTTCAATACAACAGCTGTTGTATTACAGGGGGGGTGGAGGGGAAAGATAATAAAGGGCTTTGAGCTGCATTGGGGATAAGGCCTTTTTGTGTTTTTATATCGGCTGTTTTATGGAACAGATGGACTTTTCCTTAAGGAGTGAGAGGTCTGTTAATTTTCATTCCACCCTCTAATACTTTAATTGGAGAGGATTAAGTGAGCAGTAAGTGACCCAGACAGGTGATCAAACACTGAACAGGGTAATAATAGTCACACACATCAGATGGAGACACTAAATTTGCAGCTTTTTCACTGGAGCCAGACACTAAAATAAATTCCTGTTCAAGCCTTAAAGTGAAATTTCTTTTTGTGCGTAGCATTCAAAAGATTTTTTCAGTCAGAAAATGTTAAAGTGAATTTCCGGCATAAAATCATCCCAGGGTCTTTTTCGGCAAATACACTAATCAAATAAATCATCGAGACATTTTTCTTCGTGAAACAACTATTAATGGAGAAATCCCGGACAACAACTAACAGTCGCTAACAGTCGCTAACAGTCGCTAACAGTCGCTAACAGTCGCTAACGGTCGCTAACAGCCGAATGCGGCTAACACCGGGCAGCACGGTGAAAACATTCAAGCAGCTTTTTAAACCACTAATACTGCTCATGATAACAGCAAACCTCTGCAGTAGCATGAGAAGAGTCCTATACACATAAAATAAAGCACCAATGGGCTCCTTCTTTTGGGATTGACTTTGGTAATTGACTTGAATGGACTTTACTATGAGAGGAGCTGGTACAGGGGCCAGTTGGTAAGTCTTTCAAAATACTCTTTTAATAAAGTCTGTGTTCACTCACTACGTAGTTGGTGATTCGGTTAATGTGTAAGGACTCTTATAAAGCTACTGCAGAGGTTTGGTGTTGTTTTGAGCAGTATTAGTGGTTAAAAAAGCTGTTTGAATGTGTTAATGCATTAGCCGCATGCGGCTGTTATTGACTGTCCAGGATTTCTCTGTTAATAGTTGTTACACTAAAAGTGTCTCAATGGCTTATTTGATGAGTGTATTTGCCGAAAAAGACCCAGGGATGATTTTACACCAGAATTTCACTTCAACATTTAATGACTGAAAAAAATCTATTTTATGCAATAAACAAAAAGAAGAGAAAACAAGTTTTAAGCTACTTGTCCTACAAAAGGCCCTCAATCATTCACACATTTAACCCTTATTATATAATAAGAGTATATCATAAACTATATAATAATAAACGAGATTTGAACTTCCCTCTCTAGCTCTCTTTTTTCATTCTTAACTTCACTTTTTCTGTCACTTTTCATGTGTACAACCCAGTGCAAAACCATAAATGTCTTCCAGGAGAGACAATTTAAGAATTATCCAGTCACATCATGGACATGCCAAGAGTTAAATGTCTTCGTCAAAGACATTTGAGAAGGTAATCAACCACTGCAACGCAACGATCGAGAGCTAGTGGAGAACTTCATTATTATCGTCGAGAACATACCATGAAAGAAACTCTCAGGCTTCCATTAAGACTCTTATGACTCTCAATGACTGAAGCCTCCACACTGAAAAGCTGTGATGACTCATCTGGCTCTGAATACATATCACCTAATTCTAGTTTACAGAGATCACTGGAGCTGTTACAATGAACTTTGATGGAAATAAACCGTGTTTTACAGTCAGGGAGGAAAAATAGTGCTAAAAGAAAGCGAGTGGATTACACAGCCTTTAGAGTAGGTAACAATCTCCATGTGTCTCTGTGCTCTCAGCAGAGACTGGTAGGAAATAGGAACCAGCAGTGACTTTACACCACAGGAATGTTGGGTTCTGGAAGAGAAGAATACGAACTGGTGGCAGGAAGACAGAGATGAGAGGAAGAGGGAAGCTATGGTTATCAATTTCACACTTCGTCACTGGGGATGTACAGCCTTTAAAGCAAGCCTTCATTTTAGCCCCGGTTCCCTGATCTTGGCTTTCCTTGAGTTGGTCTATCTTTAAATTCCTCCATCTATCCTGGTGATCCAACAGCCTGAGCCAGGCTGTTACAGGTGGAGGGATTGAAAGAAATAATGAACGAAAGGAATAGAATGAATACATCTGAGCAAATGTTTATTTAATTGGGAATTACATTAGATAACATTTTAATTAGTATTATTTGTATTAATTGATATTAACAACATACTAAAGTATAAACAGTATTTATACTATAGCTTTATTTTTTACTGTCCATAATTTGATAGAATATCCGCTGTTTCTATACCACTGCTGTACTAGCATGTTTTTTTAAATAACCAAGGCACTTCAACAAAAACCTTTATTTTGTGTAAAAAAACAGTGACTAAAACTAGAGAAGAGTAACCATTGTGTCAGAAGAGAAGATTGAAACAATGTTTTCTTCTCTAGGATTCAGAAATGAACAGGAAGTGTAGAGGCCACAGCTTTGAATGACTTCAGCACATCTGCACCCACAGGACATCACTAGTTTCTCACACTGCTCTGGTTTGATCTTGGTCCATTCTGACTCAGTCTCTTTCACAGTGCACTAACTGGAGTGGGTTTCTTACAAATTACTTTGATTTTCCAGAGATTCTCTATGGGGTTTAAATCTGAACTCTGACCCTTTCTCCTCCAGATTTAACTGACTTCTTTAGACACTTTAGGTTCAGTCGTTCCCAGTCCCAGACCGAACATATTGTTTCCTATCAGACCCAAATAAATTGAACTTCTGCAGCAGAAGTTGGGCCTCTTGTACAGCTTCATGGCAAGGTGAATGCAAAAGTTATCCTGCTCTGTAATGACTATTCTCCCACAGGAATGTCTTTGAAAGAGGTGAAAGGTCACATTGCAGTCCAGTCCAGGCACACATACTGTAAGTTAACTGCAGTGCTTGGCAGAGCCTACATTTATATCCAACAACTCCCTGATGTCGCTTTTGAGTATCACATAGTCATGAATCTAAGAAAATCCTAGAATTTGTAGAAATATATCATTTAAATTTAAATTATGACCATGTAATATACAGGAAATTCATCAGGATTTACAAGAGGTAGCTCATTTGGTAAAAATGGTTTCCTGCTGAGATTATTTAGCAAACATCCCATTTCTCATTAGGATCCAGATGCACAGCTGTTAAAGCTACTTCAAAATCAATTTGTTTGCGTCTCTTTCCCTCCCGCACTAGCCAAATAAATGTACATGCTGTCAGTATGAACTGCCTCTTCCACAGCACACTGGGGTTATGTTTAATGGACAAAAAAAACAATATCCCACCCACTGGCGACGTGTTGATGTCTTCTCACACTGCAGTTATCCTCAGATGACTTCTGCCATGCTGGGGGTGAGTAAGCAGAGAAAAAAATAGAGAGGAGAGAAGCCTCAGACTGCCTAGGGAGCAGCTCAGCATCAGCTCACAAATCAGTGGGTATTGTGAATCAGGGGGAAAAGTAGCCCACTGCGATAAACTGAACCATATTGCACTGGCTCTCCCACCTGTAGAACAGACTTGTGTAAGGGGACAATGCGTGGGGTGTTTCTGCTTGAGATGGGGGAATATCAGACAATCTGGCCTCGATCACAGCCACAACTAACCTCACAACAAAGGACGAAGGTGAGGAAAGAAGGCAGGGGAGACCGTGAGAGAAGAGAGGTCAAAGGAAGTACAGAAAGGTTTGTTTCACCTATGGTTTTCCCTTTGTTTGCTCAAGTACCTGAAAACTGAAAAAAGAAGCTCTCCAACCGTGTCAACTGAAGGTCACCTTATTAGCTTAAGAAATGTAATGTCCTTGCCTGGATGAAAATAAAACTTGGAGGGTAAAGAGTTTTGTAATTTTTGGAAGATATTTGTTTAGCAATGAAAGGGTCATTTAAAGATATGAAAACTACGGGGGGCAAAGATACGAGTTGCTTTGATCAATCAATATCTGCATCCGTGGATATTTTTCACACCAGGGCCCTTTTCTTCAAATGTGGCTTAACTAATTTGGGCTAACATGTTATCAAGCTAAAATGATCCTGTAATTCTCATCCAGCATATTTATTTCTGGATGAGAACAACAGTTATCTTAAATAACAGCATTTTCCAACTAAAAGAACATTGAAACCATTATCACCGTCATCATGTCGCTGCAGTAACATAAGGAATAAGTGTGAACTTTCCAGCATGCACTGGGGCTGGAGTGGCTGCAATCATGGAACATAATTAAACTGGTTACTAGTTATTTTGTAATAAATGATCTTTCCAGTTTCCATACTTTTAAATAGATGTTACCAGTGAATGGCACCGGACTACAAATGATGCTTTTTGCATGATTGGTGAGGCTCTCCCCAATAGACGCGCTGAAGATTGTATAGTCATAATCATAAACCATGAAACTGAAATCTGACTAAATCTCTCAAAACTGCTTAACTTACATGAACAATTTTCAGCAAAGTAAGTTCTGCAGGTCTTTGGACAGTCAGTATCTTTAAGTTGAGTTGATGTCAGAGTACTGATATATATTTGCGCATGAATAAGTTTAGGTAACTTAGTTATGAAAATTGTGATGGTAAGAGATGGTGGTGATTTCTCAATAGCCTGCAATTTCTTATCTAAAAAATAAAAATGACATCAATATTCCTTCATGATAAATCTACATTAAGAAAACAAGGCATTTCTATATGAAAAAATAAATCACATTGTGTTTACCCTGTATGTCTTAGCGATGAACAGTGTAAAATCACATTTCTAATCTGGATAACAGTGTTATTCAGGTATGAAGAACAGGGCCCAGTGTCACTTTCCTTGAGATACTCAAGTTATTGATCACTGTGGGTTTTGGTTGTCTCTTTTGTCAGAGGCAACATGAAAGAGGAAATGAGGAGACCTAGAATGAAGGATGTCTGCTGCATGCCTCTGCAGTAAAGTAGATGAAGAACACAACAGCAAGAGGAGTAGGAGGAAGGAGTGTGACAGGTGGTGCAACACTGCCCCCATGTGAGAAGATGTAGAGGATCAAGGTGGATGTTGAAGCCCTGCCTGTCCTATTCTCTCCTGGCAGACCTGTGTCTGTCTATCAGCGAAGAGCCGTTACATGCATCATCCCTGTTCGACACCTGCTACAGGGAGCCATGCCCCTTTTATGAGTACGGCTTTATGTGGCTTTCAGCCTAGATCCTTGTCAAGCATAAATCCCCATCCCCTTTAACCCCCCCCATCCCCATCCCCACCCCCCACCCCCGCCCAGTTTACGGTGAGGAATCCTCTGCCAGTAGATTTCATGTCAGTCAGCAAAATAAAAGCAATGGCGGTGCCAAGAATCTGTCAGGGTGAGAGTCAGGGAGGAGAGACAACTATTACAGTTTTTCCACCTTAAGACTAACCTGTGGAGGAAAGTAGTTGATGGATGTCTTTTTTGGACGGTAGAGAAAAGAGGCTGTGAAGATCTTTATTATTATTCAGATCCTGCTCACCTTTCTTGGCATGTTTGCTGGCTTTTTTGAAAAGAGCACCCATGAAAAATAGGAGTAAGTCTTTCCATAGAGGCAGAGAACAGAGGGAGAGGAAAGCCTTTGAAATGCCTAAAATGCTGATAATGTTAGTAATGCATGTAGAACTGCTTAAAGCACTGATCGTGACTGCTCAGTGATGCAGCACGGCCATTGCAGAAACAGGCAAACAAAACCACAAAGTGACCTACTACTTCAGTGTACAAGACATTTAAAAAAAATATAGATTTCATTCTCAAATATGGATATTTATATTGATCAATTATACTTATAGATAAAGATTGAGCAAACCAGAGTGATAAGAGTGAAGAAACTTTTCCCCAGATCCAAAGGATCACAACCATCTCAGGCAACAGAGAGGATAGAGAGAAAAACCGATGAGATTCAGCTGTGAGACCACAGCTACTGTCTGTTCACAAAGTAGTATCAGGATAGCAAAGATACTCCCATGCCATGTCTAGGTTTTAAATTTGCGCAAGTACAGTGAGAATGTGTAAATGTGTTTTCACAATTTTTTGATCAAAATATAACTTCAATTAGATGGTAATAGAAAAACATATTGAAAACACTTTGTAAACATCGTTGTCAAGCCATAAATGATTCACTTGCAGATTTCAAATAGTTGAAAGTCAGATATGAATACATCTTTGCAATTAGTCACAAACACACTACAATTCATCATAATAGCTTGTTTCACTACACAACTATCGCTGTTACATCGTATGCCCACAAGGTTCATTTTTCATGTGGTTTCGTGTGATGATACAAATGACACACACTAATAAGCATGGCTTACGCTACCATCTAGCAAATTTCATTCTGACAGGCTAGTGGGAGAAATGAAAGAGACTGCTCCTTTCCCTTTGTTCAGCATGACGACAGCTTTGTTCTTAAAATAGTCAGCCTTGTGATTTAAATTCAGTCTGGAGTATTGAGTGCAATGAGACAAGATCAAAGAGGTCTCTTTAGACTCACTTACAGCAGAGGAGAGAGAAGGCGAGGAAAGAGAGGAGAGGAATACAAGTCCCACTGGATCACATAGGAAAATTGTTCTCTGCACACTTGCAGCAAATCATATTGGATAGAGTCACTGTGGCAACTACAGAAGATAATCTTTAATGTCCTCTTTAATGAGAGGGAAAATGTTTGTCTCTTGTGATTGAAGCTCTTGCTGTGCAAATTATATCCAAATCAGTTCACCAGCATGGGCTCTTCACTGATGAAAAGTGGCTGAGGGATCACATTCAATTAGTGCATCAGATTGACACAATCAGAACATGTAATGGGTTTTAAAGCCTTGGCTACAGGCTCACCACTAAACGACTGCGAATGGCTCCAAAAAGGTAATTAGCGAACTGAACGAAGAGCTTTCAGCTGGTTCTATATCTACTGTGTAACATGCAGAGCTTCCACCCGGAGCACACCCTCGAAGAGCTGGACAGGTTTGTCCGGTTCGCTCCGCAGGACTGTAGTCACTGGTGCGTTAGACAACAGCAGCTGTTCCAGAAACATCTAGGACATTTTTACCACCCACATTAATGGGAAAGGGAGTTTCATTCCAAATTAAACTTTACCCTTAAACAAACAATTGTCCCAAATCTATCTGCAAGTGTGCAGTCTTAACAGATGTGTACACATATACAGTACACACACAGGAGCACAAACACACTCTGTTTACTGTAACACCAAAGCAATTATGGAACATCTTCACACGCCTAATTAAGGATCTTCAAACGTTGTTCTGTCTGTTGTTTTTGTTTTCATGTCTAACATGCAAATTATGCTAATCTGGCAAATTAAACACATTGTCAAACAAACCTGCACAGATAAAATACAATTATCCTGGATAACTATATGTCTGTGGAATAATGATGATGTGAAGAGACATTTTTAGCATTTCACGGTTAGTGCTTCATCACCATCCATTAGTCATGTGCTGATCAAATGTAATGATTATTGATGTGAGCACAGTGCTGCAAATGAAATGGAAATGCTCTCTTCCACATTAATCACTAAACAAGTGGAACAGCCTGTATTGTTAGTCGGCCACCATTAGGTGTGTCCACATTACACCGCAGACCCCCACAGGCCCTGTGACCTTTAGCCGCAAAGAATCAGCTTGATCCCCCACAGAGCAGCATGGACAGCTTCAGCCACCAGGTTGATTGAACTAGTACCAGTGGCCAGTCGAGTCACATCCACATGAATTATTGATCAGAGAAATGTTAGCGAATTTGGTTTTCTAGGTGACAGTCCTCCATGATAATGCTGTTTTTTTTCAGCTCCTCCACACCATCCAAGATGATTAACGGCAAACTGTCAGCACAGTCTAATCACAGTGTGAAATCGATGCCTCGCACCACGCCCCATTTTCTCTTTGCCTGTCTAACTTCACTTCAACTAAACCTGTGTGTGCATATAATTAGATTATAGGAGGAGACGTTCATAAGCCTGAAGACAAAAATTGGGACGAATGCAGAACTGTCATGAGTGGCATATAGATTTGGGCATTCGGATTCAAAGTTTGCTGAAAGCAATTTTGAAAACCAAATGCAGAGGCTCCCTATTTTATATATCCCTATTATTTCAAGCTATGGTAGGGGCCATGGAGCTTCACTTTACTACTCAATGTTATTGCAGAAGTATAGCACTAATAGTTCCTGGAAAAGTATGTGGGAAACAGTCTGGCATACTCTGCTGGCTAGGGTGGCAGCGTATGAATGGGTATCGTTCTCCTTGCTGGGCAGGATAAAAGAGTATTATTTGAAATGAGAACTTTTTTTTACTCCATTAATGGCCCTTAAAGACAAAGCCAAGTCTTCCACATACACACACACAAACACGCAATAAATCCCATCTAAATCTTCCTTTCCTTTTTCCTTTTGCAACTGTAGTTAATGGTAAATGGTCTGCTGTTTTTAAATGGGTGTAAACTGTCCTGGTTTCATGTCTGTTTATATTCCTTTGTCTTTCTAAAATTCAATAAAATGTTAATCGTTAAAAGTGTGGTGCATGCTATGTATATAAGTAAATCTTACTAGGCTAGTCTCTTGATTTTCAGCCAGATGAATATAAACTATCCCACAATGCACTACTGGAAATTCATCATCCCTGTCAGCAGCTGTCCACATTGAGAGAAGGCTGAGTGTATACTAGGGTATTGGTAATGGTCCGTGTATTCATGCTGAACCTTCATTGTACAGGGGTCACGGTCCGGCTGCATGCAGAATACATGGATCTAGATTGAGGCACGTAAGCATGACCAAATTTTACAAGGAAAATATTTAGCTGTATGCTGTTAGCAACATGTGCTGGCGTTAGCGCAAGCTGATTGATGTGCAAGTCAGTCACACTATGGCAAGCGTAAATTAAACACCAGAGCTGGACCACCTGTCTGCAGGTTCCCGGTCAGTTACAACAGCAACAGAGTTGTGCATAAGACAAGGACGATGTGTAGGGGATGCTCGACGGTCAAAGAGTAAATGTATGGAAACAGACAGAACGCATCACACAGATGTGCCAGTCACTTGGATGAGCAAAATAAATCCATAATTTGTATTTTCAGATTCATAACATAAGAGATGCTTTCACTTTTATACACTTTTGGGAAACATTTGTACAGTGTAATACATAAGTGTTGGAAATGTTTGTTATTTTTATAATGAAAATTGTTTAGCACAGTTGACAGTGGGAAGAATGCTAACTCAATACAAAAACACGAGGATTTTGTCTTTGACAGTATTGTCTGCTCAAAATAAATGAAAGAAAAGTATTCTGATGCATTTGTTTTTTTTATGTCGTACTGAACTGCATCTTCTGTGCACACTTTTATAGTGGTATATACGCTATATGTATTCCCTTCCTGCATTTAGTATGACCTTCTGTATCATGACCAGCCAGACAAAACCCCCTATCCACAATATAAGCTGTATCATGACTTCTAATATATAGTAGCTATCTGTACATCTTCACTCTCACCTACAGTTCTGTGATTCAATTTCACCGGACTGTGACTTTAACACCACTTCTGTTTTGTGAAAATTGCAAGTATTTATGTGTACTTTAGGAAAAATAACTTTGAGGTGAGTAAAAAAGCTTTGACACAATCATCACAAACAATCTTTACATTACACTCTGTATACCATGCCGTCAAGTTTACTTCACACTAGAAAGCAAAGATATTGCATTAAAAATTCATAGTGTCCGTTTAACCCCTGCTGTGACAATAGTGCCTGGAGTGGGGCATTAAAAAAGCTCATTTCTAGTATGGATTGAGTGCTCAAGAAGCCAAAAAATACAATTCCTTTCATAAAAGCTGAGCATATCAGTGCTTAAATGAATCTCATCACACCAACAGCTTTAGCCATCACTATTAATAATATCCACTTTTCATAAAGCTGCTGATTTCTTTTATTTACGCTCAGTCATCTCTGCTGGCTGCCGGTGGAAAGCGGGCCTGCATAATCACCACTAATAAATTAAGCCCAATAGAACTGTCACATCTCATTTGGACGCATTTGCACATGATTGTGTTTGTTTATGTTCGGTCTCGTTGAAAAAAAAGAAGCTTTGACTGGCAAATCGCTGGAATTAATGAATTTCATTGCTGTCCCTCTCCCCCCTCCCTTCCTCCCCACGCTGCATAAGAAATCAAACACTTTTTTCTCTGTTTCCTCTGACAGAAACTCAACATGGTGGAGTGATCCTCAGTCGAACACAGCTGTCAGACGTCAGCAGACATCTTTCTCTGATATGCTATGTGTGGTGTGCAAGTGTGTGCAGGCGCTCTGCTGGATTATTAGTGTGATGCATGTAATAAAAAGCAATCAGCTGCCAGGGGAAAATGATTAGGCTGAAGATGATGACAGGCACTGAGCTGAACAGTGAATGACAGATCAGATGAGCAGCTTCCATCCACCCTCCCTTCATTCTTACCGTCTCTCGCACATCCCTGTGCCACACTGCTGTCCTCATGTAGAAAGGCAGTTACAGAAATGTTTCATGCGTGAGGTTAGAAACATAGGATGGACAGAAACCACAATCTGTGGATTGCTAAAATTTAAATTGAATTTAAAAACTGGATTCATGGTACAGCCAATGGAAACAAGACTAAGGGCCTGTTTCCACATAGCGCTTTTGTCAATTATTTCCAATGAGGAGATAGTGTGTATGCACCAGCTTAGAGAAAAGATGCTGGATTCAGCAACATTTTTTTTCATAGCACTCAGCCTTTTTTTGTGCTGCCACTCCGAGCATTTCTTGTTGAACAGCTCTTGAACAACTTTTCAGAGAATCGCTGATATCATTACTGTTGTTTGTTTTCAGGAAAGAAGAAAGAAGAGCCCATTTGCGGGAGCATATTGACTGGACACTGAATGTTGCTGGTGAGTGTTTTGCTTTTATCACCATACACATTGTAAGCAGTGTCTAACACTCTGTTAAAGCTATTCTTACCTTTGTGGCAAGTTGCTCAGCATCGAAAAATTTGAACATGAACAACTTCGCCTCCCTTCAAAGTCCTACCTTCTTCCCCCTGCCTGACCTCTGATGCTCCCTCCTCCGCCAACGCGCACGGTAAGAAAGTGAGCAGCGCATGTGAATCGTTTGTTTACACTACTGGTGAGGTTAGCACGCTAGTATGCTAATCTTCCTTGCACAAATAACAGTATTACAGAACTATAATCCTATAAACTCTGGGACCATCTCGTCTCTTTTTGGCACCAGATGAAGTTAGCCTCCACCATCGCGGGAAATCAGAGCTGATGTTGACTCGCATCTTGCCTCTTGACGCATCAGTTCTTCGCCGTTCCTATCTCTCACAGCAGCTAGGTACAGCAGGTACGCTGCGACAGATGACAGGCAGGAAGCTCGGGAAATGGGTAATTGATTGGTCAGACTAGAAATGTCTTAGAATTTAACATTGGTGAGTTTCTTTTACATTTGAGTGTGCCGTACGCTTATAAGGAGCATTTTAAGATTACAAAAAAAAAGTGTAAAAATGCCAGAAAGGTAAGAATTGCTTTGACATAGTGTGAAGCCAGCTACCTAGCTAACATTAATGTCGCTGTTACAGAAACAAAACACATGCAGAAAGGCACTGGGGAGCTTCAAAGCACTCCCCAGTGCCCTGCCAGAGAAAAATACCATGTGGACACAGGCACTCAGGGCCCATCCACACAAAGACGTGTTTTGCTGTAACTACAAAAATGTTGTATCGCTTTGGCTAATCGTCCACACGGATGCGGCGTTACAGGATTTTGAAGATCTTCTTTGGTGAAACCGGGTCCCAGAATGGATTTTTTTTTTAATGCCGGCTTTGTGTGCACCCCTATTGAGTGCCTACTCAGTGCTGCTGCGTAGGAGACAGGGGAGAGACAGGCGTCAGCAGCTGTGGTGTTTTATTACTTGCGGCATTCATGGGAATGAATTACAATAACTTTCTCCCTTTTCCTGGATGGTGTGAATATTTATAATTGTTTGGTAGTTGCTTTTTCTAAATAAAGTTCCTAAGAAGGTCTGAAAAGCCACTAAATCTAGTAAGAAGTGACTGTCATGAGTGCTTCGGGACAGGGGAGGGAGCTGTAGTCAGCACCCACTGCTCGTTGAGGACAGTAACTGCAGAGTGAGTCTACAAAACACCACAAAAGTCTCCAATAACACCAGAAACAGTCGCTATATTTGTTGCTAGTCCAAATCCTCTTGCCTTTTTTAGTCAAAAGGATTTGGAAAGTCGCCAAATTAAGCGAGACAGTTGCCAAATTGGCCACACTGTTTGAAAACGCTGTCTCACCGTCTCTTCTTATCCAATTTTGGTGTATTTTTGTGGCATAGTTACAGTGCCACATATAGGCCTGCCATGTCTACTACAGTGTTATGAGTCGGTTTCAATGGTTTTGTGTGGACACAGATATTCTTGAATAGACACGCTGTGGACGGAAAACTTTTTAAGAACGAGGGTGAGAAAAAAGGATAATTTTCAATCGAGTGGACGTACCCTAAGAGTCTACAGCCATGCCAGCAGCTGTGAGGCTGTAAAGTACTTAGAGGTAAATGCTAATGTGAGCATGATAATGTTCACAATGACAATGCTTAGATGTTCATGTTTAGCAGTAGAAAGTAGAGAATGGCCTCCTCACTTTACACCCGTGGTCTGATAATCGTGTAAGGTAGTGCAAGACAAAGTGCTCACTGTAAATACTGTACTGCATGTAGGAGATTCATGTAGAAGAAGGAGGTGGCCCATATAGATGCATCTCACTCCATTTGATTGATGATGCTGATGGAGGCAACCTGATATCTTTGCTAACTAAGAATGTGTTGTTTCTAAACATGTACCAACACCTCCACTGATAGTGAAATACTTGTTCCACACTCTATGCTATGCCACATCTCTACTCGTGTTCCGCTAAGTTGCCTTTATAGATTATAAGATTGTGAGTAAAGAAATCATGTCAGAACACACTTGAATAAAAGAAGCAAGTGGAACATATTGACCCAGGGAAGGGATTCAATGAATGTGGTGATACAAAGATAGTATCGGATCCATTAGAGTTGTATTGTACAAATGTACTGCTGTTATGACCAACAGTGCAAGATTTTTAAGACAGGAAAACAAAAGAGAGGAAAGAAAGCAAGGGTAAAATCAAACTGACGTTATTTCAAGAGAAATTAGATGGATCTTTCTGCCAGGTCATGTATTCATAAACTCTCTGTTCTGACTCTGAAATACGTTTATGCCAGACAGGTCACTACACACAATGCTACCAGGTTCTTGGCCCTAGTCACAAATTCAACAAAGCACAGCAGCGTTTCCCACAGACCAGGTAGCATTGTGCAGTGCAGGGGCGTAGGGGTGATGACGTATAAGCAAGAAGCATTCAAGCCGGATCATTTTAAGTAATGAGAGTACAAGTGGGCCTTGGCTGCTGGGGAAGAGGGAGGGGAGGGACAATCACCCTACAGCACGAGGCACGGTATGAACGGACAGCGTGAGTGCTGCCTTATAGTACGATAACTGGCTGGCACAGCCATTCCCAACTGCACTGTGGGAAAGATCAGTGACACTTCTTTGGGAAAAGCTTAAGGAAACCCTCTTTGCATGGGCAAATGTTTATTTTCAGTGTATTTAAGACTTATGAGCACAAGGGGACCTATCGCTACACAAGAAAAGAGCCAATTAAGGCGTATCCCCGAGAGTGGTGGAGCTGCAAACTGCAGGGTGTAGGGCTGTCATGCTCAGTTGAAGCTTTTAGTGTGTGGTTTGGTATGTGGTGTGACGGCAACCCTGGGAGATCGGCTCAGTGGAGAGACAGCAGAGAAAAGTACTTCAATTTTCTATTGTCCCTCAGTGACTGGGTGGCAAAGCACATTTTGATCGGTCCAGTATAACACTGTGAAGCCACTAAATGACTGGAGCATCAGCTAAAAGAACAAACAAATGCTTCTGCTCTGTAGGGAACAACAATCAAGACCAAAAGCACTGTTAATACTGAAATTCAAATGTGAGTCATCTTAAAGACCACAGAACTCCAAGGACAGTTGGTTTGGATGATTTAATACATTTCTAATTTACAAACAAACAGGTCCGGAATTTTTAATCTTGATTATTCACAATTCATCAGAATGTCACAGTCTAGATGAAACCAACTGAAAGTGACAAAGAAGAAGTACATTTATCCTCTCCCAGTTCTGATTAAAAAGCTGTATTTGGACCAAATCCCCATCAACCGACCAATCAATCATCCAGTATATTGTATTATATATTATATAAAAGCTGAAATGCAAAAAAAAAGATAATTATGAGGATGCAGCAGATTTATGTTCATGATCAATGAAACAGTACATGAGAGTATGTTTTTATGTAGAAATAATAGCTACTACAGGATCACTAAGGGCCCAACAACCAACATGATGAGAGCATCTTTGCTTTTTAAGTTGGAAATTGTCTCTATAAAGGTAATTATCAACAGATTAAAGACGGATCATGACATTACTCATAGCCAAACATCACCACCCTGTGGCCAAGGAAAAGTTTCTCTCATTTAAAAAGTAGGTAAATTATCCTGCAAAAAATGTTTCCCTTGCGTTGAATCCCTGTATTAATAGTGAGTAACGATGTTACTGCTTAAGATCACTCATTAAGTATAATATGGGATAATTACGTAAATCTTGCTGTGGGACCTCAGTTAGAGCAAACAGCTCCTGAGGCTTTCTCTGTAGATAATTCAGATTTAAATGTGCTCTGGACTACAGTTTTAGTGTGTGTGGGCCGTCATCTGTTTGTGTGAGGGGGCAAAGGTAGTTAAGGTCAATGCAGACATTTAAATTGATGAGACCCTTTGGTGCTTTCCCATCAGCTGAAAGCTTTTGAGACGTCTGCGGCTATGAATCAGTGCCATCGACACGACCATTTGACAAGAAATGAGACGTAGCTTAATGACGGTCTGGCAGCGTTTAATGGCTAGTGGAGACACACTGCTAAAAGATGATTACAGCGATGACTCATTTTATGTGTCTGAAAAGAGCTCATCCGCTGCCTTAAGTGGAATGTGTTTAACAACGCTAATACATTCCTGTGATCCAGGAGATGAATTCAACTATTGATTTTTTCCCCCTTCGCCTCCCTTAGTTTAATCAAGCTGGGCCACCAGAAAACACCCAGACACGTTGAGCGGAGCTTCTCATTCATCCAGACACTGGTTTCTGCATTGATTCACTGCATGTTTCAGATTAGCCAACTCATTACTCAACAGTATTAGAGATTTTCAGCTATTTGTAGCATTACATGGATGGGTGGGGACTTAAAGGAGAGCCTAGTGTATTTGAAGGAACAGCAGAAGAAATGAAGCCTGTATAATTTATTTTTTTTAATCAAGAATCTGGTTCATTGGATCATACTGTATAAGCACTGCATCTTTTCACTCATTTTATGTGACACAAATCTTGCACACAATTGAGGATCTGACCTATGAACTGTGTATTTAGGTGTATGTGTAGCACTGTTGGAGCTCAACCACTGTATTGAAGAACAGAAGTGCACCTTCACACACAAAAATGTGTTGAGGAATCATCAGCATTTAAATCATACATGTCATTTTCACTATAATGACTTGTTAAGCCGTTGCCAGTTGAATAAGAGGTAATGAATTTTCCTATAAACAGATACAGCCATCTTGGGATTAGTTTAATTTTATCACATTCTCTTTGTGATCCATCAGAGGTGTGAATGAACTCGCTCATCTCATTATAATTTCATCCTTTATATGTACAAAATCTAAAAGCACTGATCTACTGCAGAGATTCTGTTAGGAGACAAGAAGAGCAAGTTCGCCTGATGCCTAAAATACTGAGAAGAAAACACAGATATTAAGATTTTAATGTATCACTATAGGGCAAGATCAACATTTTTCATGAGTGTAGGTCTACAAAATGTCTTTAAAATGTTCTCTGGACTTTAACACAATGCTTGGTAATATCTTCAATTTGAAATGACAAAAAATGTTGCACTGCAGCCCTTTTTTTGTGTTCTCATGAAATTAAGAAAAATCAACAAATCAACATCACTTAAAGGCATATATACTGTAACTGAAGCCTAATTCCATTCTGTAATCTAAAGCCAAGTTCAGACCAAAGATCCACGATGAGACGAGTTGGAACTTGCAACTACTAACAATGTTCTGGCCTGCAAAGCTCTGAAACCTGCCAGTTCACACCAGTGAGACGAGACGGGTTATTGTCTCCATAGCAACGCTGCTGTTCTTCTGTTCCGACCTCCAACTTTTCAGGCTTTTCCTCGTGGCTGGATATTATTTGTAGCATCATAAAATATAAACGAGGATGGAGGTAGTGAGATATTTGCTACAGCTGCCTTTCTAATTGTGATGAAACAGTGAAAATAACGTTTTATTTCCCTGATTAACTGCTTTGTTCCGGGTTATGGCGCTCCCTCTCCTTATTCCTTGTATTTCTCGTTCAACCCTCTCTCTCTCTCTCTCTCTGTCTCTCTCTCGCTCTCTCTCTCTCTCTCTCTCTCTCTCTCTTTCTCTCTCTCTCTCTTTTTCTCTCTCTGACTCTCTCTGTCTTTCTTAACTGCCATTTCAACTGACTGTTGCAACAGGTGACGTGTGTTATGTTCTAAAACCAGCTGCTGGAGACTTGACCTGCTGAGACGCAGGTGACAACATGAGCCCAGACGAGACGGGTCAGTTCAAACCGCTGCAACTTATACTGCAACGATCTAAAACTGTTTTGTCTTGTCGCCAATCTTTGGTCTGAACTGGGCTTAACACTACAACGAAGCATTTTAGTGCTGAATACCCCTTCACCAGACCATTTGTCAAATGGACAAAGTGCTCTTTGATTGCAACTGCTGTGAGCAATGCACTACAGCTGACAAATGGCCTCCCACTTATCCCTCTGTACCAGTACTAGGATAACGCTCCATCCTCACACTATGTCTAATAGGAGCCACAGTTACCTTATCAAGATCCAATTTAACACGCAACATGTGGTGTAAATTGAATGATGGCTTTCTAATGGGCCCACACTCACCCTGGCCTCTGTGATACTCTGTGGCGTGATCTTTGTTCTTTTGCAGTTTTTGTGTAGGACTTGTTGCTTTTAGGAAATGGTGTGGCACATCAAAATCTAACCTTTGGGTAGCTGTCGACAAGGATGATTTTTTCCATTTCGTCACTGATACAAAAATATGAAAAGAAAGCCATGCAGTAGATGTTTTGTATTGACTGAACCTCTTGTACTAAGAGTTTGGCATTTGCAGAGTTGCCAGAAAAAGTGGAGGAGGCTGGTGGAGAGCTGACAGCTGGTGGCTGATTGCTGAAGAGTGGTTGATCGCTTCAACCCCTCTATCACCACAATTTCCAAATATGTACACACACACACACACACACACACACACACACACACAAACACATACACACACACACACACACACACACACACATACACACTCACACACACACACACACACAATCTCGAAAAAACAACGAAACTCTATTGAAGGACCCATTACACTCAGTATGGATGACAAACACAACATCCTGGTTTAAAATTTCAACCTTTTCCATTTCAAACTGGATAAATCCATGAGAAGAGCAGTAAAAAGAAGTGCTGCTGCACCTTTGGCTTTATAACAACAGCAAGTCGATTGCCAATCTGGGATCAATTTACTGAAAACCCTGACTGGTCTTGAGATGATTTAATGCTGTGAGGTAGGGAAGAGGTGATGTTTACTGTTTATTTGACTGAAGTCATTTTCCTGCCTGTGGGGGATGGATAGGTTTGAACAACAAAACAAATCAATACAGCATAAGGTGCTGTGCTCTAAAACGTTATCAAAAACCCACTGAAGCAAAGGTAAGTGAGCTAAGCTTTAGATAGGCTTACTGTAACGAGTAAACGCACATAGCACAGAGCACTTAACCTCATGTATCCAGCTTGTATATACTGATAAGATGACCTATTGATTAAGACCTTGGCATCTTTGGTAATATCAACTAGTCATCCAACCCATACGACCCTATAGGTCATTTGTTCCTGCCATGGCCTATATGTTAAGGTTTGTGCTTGATCAGGACCCAAATGAACGACTCTACACTGGTTCAAAGTGCAACAAACAATCTTTAATGTTCTAAAGGGTGCAAGAATAGGTGCGAGGTGGAGGGATGGTGCAAGGTCCCCGGATCCTGATGTGGTAGGTGAAGTCGCCGAGGAGTGCTTGGATGCAGGTGGCGTGATGTGAGGTCCGCTGTAGGGTAATGGCAATGCAGTGAGAGAGCTCCGGGGAGCAGGAAGCAGGCAGGCAGGTCCACAGGCAGGCAGGGAGGAAGCAACGCTCAAGACTGCACAGTAAACACAGTAATCTGAAGCAGGGTAGCAAAAACACAGGGAGATTAGCTTCACAAGCTAAGCACAGAGCACAGGGCAAAAATACAAAGAAGCCAGGATCCAAACCACCACGTAGACTGACGGAACGATCTGGCGATGAGCAGGAGAGAGACCAGTGGCTTTATGGGAGGTTTGATTGTAGAGTGAGTTCACCTGGCGCTGCCTGTGGAGAAGAAGCCACGCCCACATGCACACACAGCACAGACAGGGGGAGAGACACAGGAGGAAAAACACAGACAGGGACACAAAAACACACACAAGGAAAACTCAGGGTGGCCATGGTGGAATCATTACACTATATACTGTATAAAGATGGATGGCTTGACAGCTCCCCAAAACTGAATATCACAGTTTCACAGTATTGCGATAGTGTAATTACAGCTTTAAAATGTAT
The DNA here is from genome assembly GCF_963691815.1 of Echiichthys vipera. NCBI lineage: Eukaryota > Metazoa > Chordata > Actinopteri > Perciformes > Trachinidae > Echiichthys > Echiichthys vipera. Next base: position 23,054,214 of record NC_139839.1, on the reverse strand, counting down.
TATTTTGAAATGTCTATGTCTGGGTAAAAAAAACAATTTTATTCTCTTGAACACAATGTATTTTATTTTTAAACCCATATATCACTTCAATTACTGCTACTATGAATAATATTAAATAATGCTAAAATATTGATTCAATTTTTTCAGTGTTGATGCACACATAGCTACACATACTGTATGGAGAGTAAGAGGGAGCGATTGAGAGTGTGTGCGTGTGTTTGTTTGTGTGTGTCTGTAAACAGGACTACTAATTTTAGCATTACAGTAAAAGTACTTACGTCACAGAAAATGAGTATTTCTCTGCTCTTCTCCGCTCTGTGAAGTCACGTTAGGGAGGAAACTAGCTGATGTGATACTATACACTTCACACTGGGGGGAAGAGGGATTCCTGACTTGCACTTGAAGGAAAACTTTAGTGGTTGTGAAACCATGACTTTTTCAAACCGTGGTATACCTTGAAACCGGTAACCGGCTCATGCCTAGGCGAGACTTCAATACCGCCCAATGTCTACTGAGCAGACCTAATTACAAGATGGCACTGTACGTTACGTTGGTATTTTGGCCTTACTTTGTACATTGGGTGAAAGTAGAGATGTGTCGTCCATCCTTGTATACAATCTATGGCTCCTGCTCTTTAATACGACCTGCAGGAGCATTAAGCGTCCCTACCGGTGGCAGCAGATCAACATGTCCTCATATACCTGGTCATAAATGAAATGGTCGTAGTTTTAAACACGTGGTTAAGGTTGTGAAATGCAGTTTAGGTTAAAATCTGTTACATTATTTCACTGTCATATGTAACTACAAGAGGTGATTATTAGACACTCAAATGGAACACAAACACCAGTCTCCTGGGTCAAAGTCATGTTTGTTTCACCCATCCACCATCTTTTCCATCCACCTGCTCTAAACACACTTTCCAGACATAGTACTACCTTAGTCCATGTGACTTTCTATTGTGTCATAAATACTACAGCCACTAGAGGTTGTCGCCTAACAATAAACGTAAATATGAGTCGTAAAAACTTGCTTGTACAATGAAAAAATGATAAAAGCTAAAACAGAACAATACCCAGACACACAGATATTGTTCATATATAAGCTACTCTGATACAAACAAAGCACATTTGTTTCTGTGCACGAAAAAGATTCAAATCTCTTAAGGACAGGACCAATTTCTGGTCGAGGCAGCATCAGTGAAAAGACCCTGAGTGAGCTGGGCCTCAGGTGAAGGCAGCTGTCACCCTGATCTACAGCCCCGGCAGCCTCAGTAATGTAGGCCAAATTGCCTGAGTCGCTGGAAATGATGCAGTCATTGTGGAGGAAATTGGAAATCAATTCTTGTCATCACTGAACATAACTCCCTTTTTTAGAAGAGGCAGGGCTCAAATGTATTTGTGTAGGCTATGGCAGCTCCGACAAAGATACCACTGTGTGAGAAAATGGAATCGGACAGGAACAAGATAAAGAAATGAGAAAGGAACCAGCTGGAGGGATAGACAAGTATCGCATGTAATTTAAACCAAATTCTTGTGTCAAATTTTCCCATGGTTCCTGGGTGAATGTACAGTTGATGAACTGCCTGTGAGCTTATACACCATGAACAACCTCTAAGCAACATTTGAGCCCTGGAATATCATTCTATAAATACAGGATCACTAAAACAATATGGATTCCTCTGTTGCTCTGCTATTCTGTCCTCAGGGCAAAGCATGCTCATTAAACAGCTTTCTCCCCAGTAATGCTCAGTAGTTCTCAGTAATGAGTTTTCTTAACAGATTTGAATAACACTCCTAGCGAGACCATGTTTGGTTTCCTGGAGCTCATCTCAACATTGTTAACAACTCGTTAATTTCTTCAAGGAGACTTCCATTGTCCCGGGAAGATAGTCAAGTTAAAGGTGATAATGGTGCATTTATGGATTGTAAATCAGGGAAATTAGCTCTTTTGTGGACACAGTAAATGTTAATATACTACAAGTATACATGGAATGAGTCATGACAGTTCAGTGCCTCTGCATGCGGAGCGCTTCATAAAGATGATCCCAAGGGCACATGGGCTCAATAAGAAACAACCCTCCCCACGTCGCCTCCATCTTCCCACAAGGCACTGCTCCAAGTCAGCCTCCCATCCATTATGCATCAAAACCTGAGCTACAAATCTCCTCATCTATAACAGTGTCAGGCGTGATAAAGAACAATCGACCAATGGGAGGGAATCAAAGCACCAAAATTCCCAGGATGAAAAATATTCCACTTTGCTCTTTGATGTTGTTCTTTGTTTTCCTTTGTTTGTGTTGTTATTCGAGTTGTACGTTCATGTCTCTCATGGGATGCTTGCAGAGGCGCAAGTCATCCGTCATCCTAATTGGTTGTGTTTAGAGAGCAACTGTTGTGTTTGATAGAGAAGCTTTCCCACTCCTTCTGGTCAAAACAAAGCTGTGTTTCTGCTATCAAAGATGGATAGCTACGTAAATAGAAGTGGCCACAGATGTGATTATCTTGGCCTTGTCTGTTCGTCTAGAAGTTCTTTGCCTCAGTGTGTTCAGCTGTTGTAATCTAGCATCCTCTATCTTTATATGCCTGGAGCACAGTCAGGCTCAGCTGGGTGGAAGCCAGCAGCCGCTGCGTCGGTGTTAATGAGATTACATTAGTTGAGATGTTACTGGGTATGTACAAGGAAAACTCATAGGGTGGCTGCCAGACTTAGAGAAAACAGTTCCTGTCCCTTTTTTATCAAGATTAATTATTAATAATGACCTTAAACACCTTTTTGATAAAAACTGAAAATTAAAAGTTTAAAACGAAAAACGTGTCCCTGAAACCATAATGACTTGCAATTGGACAGAACTGCAGAGAACTGAACAGTAGAAGAAGACAAACACAGGACATTATGTTTATCTCTGCAAAGGTGGATTACAAGAGGTTGAGGTAGGTAATAAAGCGATGAAAAGCACAATGCAGTTCCCACCACAGGAAACATTGGATGCCACGCAAATGTAATTCCTGTGCCAAATAAAACAATGTCCGATCAAAATATAATTTGTTCACAGAAAAATAGCTTTAAGGTGAAAAAATATGTCTAAATATGGGTTTTGGGAACAAAATGGAAAAAGGACCTTCCTGCAGAGAGTATAAGCTTCAGCTGAAATTTGGGGAGAAACCGAAAAGAATGGGAAAGGAAAACTGAAAAAAAAATCAAAAAGTTGAACTATTTGATGGCATACAATGTGAAGTGAGTGACACTTCTGACCAGTTTTTTTTAGTAACTCAGTATCAGGGTTTACAGTGAAGGACAAAGCCAGCCTCTGGTGATATATTGGACAGCAGGGAACTATGGGAAATCAATCTTTGTCAATCCAGTACTTTACATGGTAACAGTATTGCTCATAACAGCCCATTTTTCACTCCATCTCATCTCCTCACATCTTCCATTTCCTCCCATCCTTTCCTGTCAGATGGACATTTAATGGCACTGACAGCCATAATTCATATTAATGTGAATTATCCAAGAAATCACTTTTTACAACCTGACATTTAGTCATTAAAATTTTAGATACATGCAGGTTTTGGAAATGTGTTATAACAAGTGTGCTAACTTCTTTTAACTTCCCATATAGTGAGGACTAGGTGAGGCCTCAATTCAATTCAATTCAATTCAATTTTATTTATAGTGCCAAATCATAACAGAAGTTATCTCAGGACACTTTACAGACTAGGTAAACATCAGTATTTGGTTGTTTGATGCAATGCTTAAAATTGCAGTTAATATTATTTGTTTTTATCGTATTCTCCGATAGAACAACAAATCATGCGGTTTTAGGAAGAAAAAAAAACGAGCCTCTATGTGCACCTAGAGCTTTTTGTTTGTTGTGCAAAAATCCACCACGTCCGTATCATCTTTTCCACTCAGCACAGTTCATAGTTCGTGCACACGCCACAGATCCCCCCTCCCCGCTCACGCATGTTACAACATCACAGGCACAGCACCTCAAGCTTGGCATATGCTAAATGACGTTAGCAGTTGCTATCTAAGTTAGCTATCCTACCTCCATGTAGTGTTTACTCCATGCTGTTTATTGATGAGAGAAGAGAAGGGCGAGTTCACAGGAATCTGGGGCAAATGGGAGGGAACGGAGGACCTCGGTGATAAAGGGGGAGGGGCGTGAGAGTTGAAACATTCGAAATTTGACTGAGTCAAGTCAATCTGCCAGACTTGCGACTGCAGCTTTAACCTTGCCTATAGTATTTTTGAATTTGTCAGAGACTAGTGACTTCTTGTGTCTGTGTGTATATTAATGGTTGCAAGTAGTTTCAGTTGCCTGCGTTTAATCAAAGTTCACCATAGGGGTGCCAGATCATGGAAAGTTTGGAGGACCTTGTTATTGTTAAGCACGCAAAGAGTTGGGTAAGCATTCTTTTGGAAGCAAAGTTTTAATGTTGAAAGATGTTTTGACCCATTATTAGGTCCTGCAGTGTAAATCAGTGTAAGCCTATCGTAAATCTACTCAAAGCTGGGAGGCCCTCTATGCTCCCCTTGTGTCAGTGTTGACACCTTCGATGAGACGATAATACAGAACTATCCTTCTGGTCGTGAAAAGAGATCTGTTTTTTTTTTTTAAAACACAACAAGTAGTTTTATTTGATTGCCATGGCCTACTCAGTTGTCCAGCCACCATCAATGCTTATCTAGTTCCACTAATCTCTACAAATTGCAAGAATTATGACCCTTGACCTGTCTACCATTTAAAAAAGAAAATAGCGTACAGAACCACTTTACCTTCACCCACACATCGGCCCTTCTAAGCAGGCAATTATACATCTGCCAGTAACACCATCAGTTAATATAATCATCTAACTACAGTATTTCCCGATTGCTTTATAACCTCTGTCAACTCTGAAATGACTTTTTCCAAACAGCTAGCTCTGTTTTACATGCTCTAGTCTACACTGAGACACTGTGGCCAAAACGGCACATTTTGTTGCCAAAAGGCTCTTACCCCATCAAAACATTTAAAACATCCAACAAAAAACAACCTTTCCTTCAAACACCACAACTTGTGGTGAAATTCATACAGATTCCCAACCAATCATAGCAAATTTGACTACAATATACAAAATACAGCTATCAATTTAAACTGGTGCATCCTTGCTTGTATTCTGTTACATGCCTGTGTGTATAGCAGTAAACTCAAAACAGAATAGAAAACAAATGAAACCCATTACAAATGAACACTATATACTACAGTTCAGTACTGTCAGTACTGTATACCTTTATTATTTGCCAACAGAATACTGTGTTGGTTCACAGTACTGCAACATTTACTTATGAACCTGTTCTCTTTCCGAAAAATTGTACTCTGTACTCAAAGCATAGATGGCACCTTTATGGTTGGATACGAACTGATTGCAGATTGAATGATTGTGGCTAGAAGTGTCATGTAGGTACATCAGTGATTTCACACTAATGGAGGTAATTTCTAACAGCTGTGAGCAGATTGCTTGCTAATGTTTGCCATAGTGAAACCAATGGATTCTGGGCTGCTTGAATGAGATTTGTGGGAAATGTTTTGCAAAAGAGTGAAAAATGAGTGAACCCAATGAATTAGTATGCATGCATTTGCAAGGGATCACTTCAGTTGAGATTTGGAGGGACTGATGAGGACAACATGCATCCCAGTTTCATTAAGCAGGAAAAAGCAATCGAACTGTAATAACATGACTACAACAACTAGCTACAAACATGTTAAGCTAATTGTCATGTTTCCATCACCGGCAGCATGTGGACTAGCCCATCAAACAAATCTAACAATCTTCCTCAGCTAACAGGGCCCTGGTGAGGTTCCTCAGTAACATCACCAGGGCCCTGTTTCAGAAAGCGCACATTAAAGCGTTTAGTGAAGATTACTGAATGTCAGAATCAAAACCCTAGTCGGATATTAGTTTGTTACTCAGGACTATCTAATGTTATCACTTTTATGTGCTGTCGGTCATTTCTTTGAACAGAAGATTTTGCCCTCAAATTCAAATTTTCAACATCTCAGAATAAAACCTCTGCATGTCCTTTTTTAATAACACTGTGACTCAGCATACAGCTGTCAGTTTGTGAGAGCATTCATTCATCATTCATCTTCAACCGCTTGTCCCTGTCGGGGTCGCAGGGGGTCTGGAGCCGATCCCAGCTGACATTGGGCGTGAGGCGGGGTACACCCTGGACAGGACGGCAGTCTATCGCAGGACACATAGAGACGAACAGAGACAGACAACCATTCACACCTACGGGCAAATTTTTGAGTCATCAATTGACCTAACATGTGCATGTCTCTGGACTGTGGGAGGAAGCTGGAGAACCCGGAGAAAACCCACGCTGTTAGAGCTGTTCCATTTAAATGTTTATGGCATATTATATATTATATAATATTATATATTGTGTAATCTCGGTTTAAATAGTAATAATTGGTTTCATTTAGGATCAACGGATAGTCTAATTGTCTAATCAAACATGGTGTGATTTGTTGCACTGATTAAACTTAATTCCTTTAATATTAGAGAATAGGCTATATGTTAATGTAACGAGTGAGCAGGATTGTGACGCAGGTGAAGAATGTAGTTTGAAAGTGAGATTTTTAAATATGCTTAACATGTTTCAGTGACTGTCTTTTAATTTACTACATTTGTTGTAGCAGCTCAAATAAAGCCAATGAATGCTGTTGAACAAAGATCCAAATAGATCAGATTATGTCTCCAGAGGTGTTTTCTCACAGAGATTCTGTAACAGTGTACTTGTACTAGTTGATTGAACTGACTCCGATCAGCTGCTGGATCCGAAAACGGGAAAAACAGTTTCCTGTCTCAGTATTAGTCAACTCAGAGTTCAAGATTAGGTTCAGAGTTTGTTGAGCCTTACAGTTTGTTTCTGAAACAGGGCCAAGCTAACACAAAGACCTAATAACAACTAGCAAACAATAGTAGAGCTTTTCACACAGAGATCCTGCAACAGCGCCACATGAAGGAACACTGGGGTGAGATAGATAGATAGATAGATTGAGTGAGGTAGAGCGATAAAAGAGAGAGGGGAGGAGGCTTTGTCACTTTTTGACCTGCCTGTGGTTCGACTAGCACGTCACTATTGTGTGGGGAGATGTTGGCTCGGCACTGTTTGGCTGTGACTACCTCCACTGCTGTCTCAAAGGGGTAACAGATCTGTCCCCCAATTCCATCTCCGTGCCTTTCAAAACAGGCAGTTGGGAATAATAAAGGTCCAACACCCCTGTAACGGAGAGGCAGTGTGACTGGGGTAACTGTCAAATGCGGCTCCATTGATTGAAGATGCTCGATAAGAAAATTCTTCACACCAAAACACGACATTTAGTTAAAAGAAATCTACCAAAACTCCCCTAAAGGCCATTAAAATAGTATTCAAACACACATTTTCATCAGTAATCAAACAAATTCCTGGTACTTAACCCTCTCATGATGTTTATTTGTGTATGTTCTCTTTTTGGTCAGGTTTTAAATTTTTAATCTGACTGGTAGCAGCACACAAACCACTTCTTCACTCAGTGAAGGAAAACCGTCGTGGTCCTAATTAAAGAGCTGCACACGTGCAAAACAGAACATCTGGAAACCCACAGCAGCTCGGTCCGCTCAGTGTGGCAGGTGTGTATGAAAATGCACATATAAAACACAGAGATATTTAAGTCATACTGAATTCCTCAGGATCAAGCCCCGACTGTACACACACAGACACACACACATGCGCACGCACACACACACACACACACACACAAACACACACACACACACACGCCATTCTCCATCTGCTCTGCCTTCACCGTGGCTACAGCAGCATATGTCAGTGTTTGGATTGCAGAGCTGATCTGAGCTCTCTGGGTCAGCCTTTCATGTGGTCCTTTGATGGGTCTTGCTGGCTCTGCAGCTGTGGATGAGAAGGTGGATAAGACACATACATATGAAGGCTTAAATGTGTCTTGATACTTTGAAACGTATATATCATGAAAACTTAGGTGCCGATTTCTGATATTTGCCTTGGATATTCAAGGTCTCCAAAGGATAAATCCTACTGATCTTTAAAAAAAAAACCTGTGTATTTGAAGTAGTATATTTCTTGCCTTACACCATCTAGTGAACAAATCATAAAGTGTACTTTAGATTACATAGAGTATCTTTTTTACATATAAATATCATCATTGTCAAATACAAATCTAAGCACACTGTACTTGTTGTGTACAGTATATACATTCATTCATCTTCAACCGCTTGTCCCTGTCAGGGTCGCGGGGGGCTGGAGCCAATCCCAGCTGACATCGGCCATGAGGCGGGGCCACCCTGGATATATATATATATATTTGCATGGTAGTTAAATGTTGATGTTAAACCTTTGTTCAGCTTTGGTTTTAGCTGTACGTCTATTTTTGTCATTGAGAGCAATGCAAAACTGGAGTCAAATACAGGGAGTATGTGTACAAATATTTGCTGATTCTGATATAATTAAACATACAGCCAAAGTTAAATGTTACTTGAACCTTGCCTGAACAACACATGCATATACAGCTGCCTGATAATAAAATACATTCAAAGTTCTGCTGTCACAGTATTTAAAGAGGAAAAGTATGCAAATAGATGTTTGTCAAAGTGAAATCCCAGTGTAAAATCATCCCAGGGTCTTTTTAGGCACATTAGGTCATCGAATAAGCCATCGAGACAATTTTTTGTGTATGAATTATTAACTTAGATTTTGTAGAAGGTCGCTAACAGCCTGTCGTGGCTAACACTGAAAAGCTCGGGCAGCAAGTTGGACGCAATCAAACGTGTTTTTTAACCACTAGTACTGCTCGAAATAACATTAAACCTCTGCAGTAGCATGAGCAGAGTCCTGACACATTAAAGCACCAACAGCGTAGTATGTGAACACAGAGTTTATTGAAAGAGTGTTTTGAAAGACTTACCTACAGACCCCGGTACTAGCTGCTCCATTCAAGTCAATTACCAAATACAATCCAAAAGGACGGAGCCCATTGATGATTTATTCCTGTGTGTGTGTGTGTGTGTGTGTGTGTGTGTGTGTGTGTGTGTGTGTGTGTGTGTGTGTGTGTGTGTGTGTGTGTGTGTGTGTGTGTGTGTGTGTGTGTGTGTGTGTGTGTGTGTGTGTGTGTGTGTGTGTGTGTGTGTGTGTGTGAGAGAGAGAGAGAGTTCAACTATACACTTAGCCTTTACTTAAACCTCATCTGGACTGCCCGTTAATTCTAACTCAGAATATCCTGTCTGTCAGCTGCATTCCAGTCAAATATGTTGTGGTTTGAATCCTGACGGACAGGACAAAAACTGCAATAAACATCTATTACAAACACTATACTCTACAAAGTGCTTTTGAGTCTTCCTTCGTAGACAACCCCTTTTCAAGTGTTTCTTCAAAGTCCATGAGGACTTAGCAGTGTGCATGAGCCTTTTTTAATAATGTTTTCTATTATTTTGCTTGAGGGAAAAACCCACGATTGACACAGTGATGTTAAAAAGGGTAAGGATATGGGGAAGCCTTGAAATGTCTTGTAGTGACCAACGGGAGAATCTTAAGGTGCAGCCAAGGAATGGAGAGAGTACAGTTTGGTGGATTATGTCTATTACCTTTGCAGATGATGTCTACCTGCTGGCTTCATTGCGCACTGGGGAGGTTTGCAGCTGATAGGGAAGTGGTTAGTGATGAAGGTCAGAATTTCCAAGTTGGAGGTCATGGTGCAATGTCTGCAATCATGCCACAGTATTGTTCAAATAGTATAGAAAAATTCAAGTAGTCCAATACACATTTCCAATCATGGCATTGGGCAGTAGCTACTGTATTCAGGATTAGGACAACAGAAATGTGTGTTTTATGCCATGGGATATAAGATAATGAGGTTTTAAAAACAGTAAACCTTTGTGTAATTGTAACTTCCAAAGAGGTTGAGATATCTCAAGATAAGATGTGAAAAGACACGGTAGGAGATACGATTGTATTTTAAGATTCTTCTGAGAATGTCAGATGAGACAGCAGCCACAAAGCTAGCACAGATATGAGGCATACATACACAGGTATAATACTCAGGGAAATGGAAAGCAGTGGTAGTACTCAGTGACTCCAAAGCGTGACTCACTGTGTGAATATTAAACAAGGTAGCACTGAATAAGAGTGTGCATGCTCAAAAGTCCTATGTGTTGTATAGTCGACCAACAAAAGGTAAATTAGTTTAACACTCCCATTCTCTGTTTCTGACAGGGACCGAGTCTCTTTGTTGCAGGTCAAAGACAAAGACCCAGATACAGAAGTGGTTTGAAGTAGTAAAGTCTACTTATAATCCCTCTATAATCCTCCACTCAAGGCCGACTGTGATCCACTGTCTTCCCTGGAGGAGACGGAGAATACAGCCCTACTGGGCTTATCAGCTTGGTGCCATGATAAAAAAAAAATGCTATCTGATTTACTATTGCAGCTAATTGAAGCTTCACTATGCTAATTAAATCAAGGTGCCACCTGGCGTGTGACGTTGACTATTTCTTTTTATGCAAACATTCCTTTTGATATTCCAGTTGATTTTGTTTATTCTCTCCATATGCACAAGCAAGCTGCCCTTGTCTCATTTAAAAGCAACTGATAACGTAAGAACCTCGATTCCTGGGTGTCCTGAGCTCTCCGCAATCAGGAGCATTTGAAAATGTCAGGCTCTCTTGTTAGTAATTCAAACAGCCAAAGAGGCAATTACGCCATTTTCATGTATCCACAGAGGCCCTGCTGCCTCCGACACAACTCTGACACCATGCCCCTTTGTTCTAATATGGTAGACAAGAATATTACATTCCTAAGCTGCTATGAAAAACTAACCAAGCTATATTATACCCCCCTCACCAACCTCCATTCCCACCGCCTCCCTCTCCTATCTCTCTCAATCACCCTTATCTCTCTCTCTCCAGCCCTCACCTCCTCTTTCATTTCCGAGACAGTCTATCATTTGGGAAACACGGCAGGATGATTGTGGCTTCCGCTGGAGGGGGAGAGCCAAAGCTATCATCACTCCCAGGGCCATAATCAATAGTGTCAGTAATGACAATGGCAGGAGGAGAACAGTGGATTGCTGCGGGGTCCTCGGAGATCATATTGGAGGGCTTTGTCTTTTCACTGGCTCTCTCCACAGACCTGTTAATTTATTCTGCAGGCATTCCCACTGTCAGCCTCACTCCAGGGAGGGCTACAGGAGGGGAAACACTATTCTGTTATTGAGTTCAGAGATCATGTTGCCTGTTGCAAGGCTTCCAAAATCATAGTTATTGGCAAAGGTGCACAGTCAAAATGTAAATTCATGAGTAGCGTGTTTGGTCAGAGATACATTCATATATTTCCTAGTCAAGTCATATTCTGCAGCATTTTATCTAGGGCTGTCTTAATAACTGCAATATTTTAATACCGCACTATTAACAAATCATCCTCAGGGGATGGCAGCCAACTATGTTCAACTATGTTTTTGTTTTTTTACAAGACATGGCCCTTCTTGTTTTACACGATTTGTGTTTTTCATTAATTCAACCTTTATTTAATCTCAAGGAATCATTAAGGGCATGCCCTCATTTTCAGTGACAGAGAGTACGATTCATATCAATTATATTAAGTGTTAAAAAAGTTATAATGAAAACAAGAGTTAATAGTGTAATTTAGGGGGCATGCTGTTTGAAAGCAGCAGGGTTAAGGAGGTGTTGAATGTGTGTTGGCATGTTGAACGATTTCATTCACATTCCCTACAGTGGAGGAGCATCAGTGTCACAGTTGTCTTATACACAACTCTCTCTCGGGGCAGTTGTACCTGACCGGGAACCAGGCAGGTCTTCCAGCTCCACCGTTTGATTTGTGCTCGCCATAGTGTGGCTGAATCCATTTGTTGTGCTAACCTCAGCACCTGTTGCTAAACGACCAACAGCTATAAGTTTCAGGGTGGAACTCACGCTTGTGAATCTTGGTTGGTTGGTTCGCAATTACGTGCATCAGTCTCCACACCATCTGTAAGTGCAATAATACCACATACTGTGCTTTTAACCACCCTGAAACACCGCAAGAGAAATTCCCTCACCGCAGCAGCCCTAATTGTATTTTTCTATAACGTTCAATTGATGTAACCCTCTTATTTTTATATATAATATGGGCATTTTGGTGCAGCCTGTAGTACTCAACTTGTATGTAATGACTTACTATTGCTCCTATAATCATATAAAAATGCCCTGGCTGGTGTTATTACGACGTTTTTTAAAAGCTAGAACATAATGTTTCACTTGCAGGAAAGATCCTCAGGAACACTTTCCTTGGGAAGGGATTTATTGCAGGCACTATGTCTCAGCAACATTTTGTGCTGCAGAGGAAGTAAATCACACAAGGAAGAGACACCAGTGGGATAAGCTCTCACTTTGAAAATCATTCCAGGTGGTAAATCAGACAAGCGATAATAAAGATCCCCACAGGAAAAGCTGACTTCACAGCTGTGTCTGTTCAGTGTTGGTATCTTTTAGTTGACCTCTGATGTCATCTTTTAAAATTATAATCCTCTGGATTTCATAAAACTAAATATGTTTTTGATATATATTAATATGGTAGGCATTATCAATGTATTTACTGTGTAATCACCTCTCCATATAGCAGCTGTCACATTTAGTGGCGGAGTCCACCAATCCCACATAGGATTCCAATTTCTTTTACATACAAGGGATTTTCACAGGATACAATGCAGCATGCAACCCAGCTAAAATCTCACATCAGCATCACTGTTTACTGTTTACAGTGCAATAGTCAATAATGGAAACCAACATTTTCATTTAACTGTTGGTTCAAATTAAAAACATTTAACTGGCAAAATAAAGGGTTGCTTTTATTGTGAGGAAGTCCTATGAAAAGCAGAGTATTTGCCACAGTGGTTAGCGCTGACAGAAATTGATTCATCAAAATGCTTCTGCAAGAAAAAGAAATGTTGCAGGGACAGGTGGACCAGTCAGGAGCTGCCACAGTGAGCTGTTGAAATGCAGCGATCACTTATTTTAGTAATCCAGGATTCCATCAATTAATTTCGTATTTAAATGAAAAATGCTTTTGCTTTATTAAATAGTAACAGTAAATCTATAAAAGAAAAAAGTCTCTTCACGTGAACGAAAATGTCCTTTATTAGCACAATGTATATTTTATTTATTAAATTGTATACAATAATATCATATATAAAACTAGGGAACGCCGATATATTGCCAATCATATTGATATCGGCCAATGTTAAGCAAGTTTTTATACATTGGCATCTGTCTGATGAGCAAAACTGGTCTGATGTTAACCTTCCGGCCGTGAGTGTCAGAGCAACGCAGATGTATGTGTGTTGTTGTTTTTTTGGCTATACAGAGATGAGACGCAGCGATGTAGCACAGGGTTTACATGCTGAAGATGGTGATGAAGCAATTTCCACGGTCTGGGCATTTTTTCATGGCGAAAAAAACAGACACGTGAATTGTGCTATGCAATACTTCAAATCCTTCAACACCATCAGTTTGAGCACTCATATGACAAACCATCATCCAGAAGTTCACAAACAATATCAGGAGGAAGCTAGCAGGAAGTCTAAACCAAAAAACAGCAGCAGCAACAGTTGGGAGCCCAATACAGCAAGCACTCGACCAAACAAGGCAATTTATCACGGACAGGGCAAAGGCCAAGTCGATAGGATCCCATGTGAGAAAGGAGAATTGCTTCTCTTTGTCAAAAAAAACCCCTGACACTAATTAAGCAGTCCTAGACATTAGTCTCAGATGGAAACATCGTTTAAGTGTTTAGTACATTTACTTTACCTCAGCTATATGGATTGAACGAAGCGATTGTTTAAGTAATCGAGTCAACTGAGTTTTTCGAGGAATCCTTTCAAGCCCAGTGAGCTGTTAGATGCAGATCTGCACTGAGTGAATATCAGTGTGAAGCAAAAATCTACATTGGTAAAGTAACTAGTAACTGAAGTTATCAGATAAATGTAGTGGATTAAAAGTAGAATATTCCCACTGAATTGTAGTGGAGTAGATAAAGCAGCATGAAAAGAAAATAGTCAAGTAAAAACCAAAGGCCTCCAACTTGTACTTCAGTACAGTAATTCAGACGCATTTATAAAGAAATTTAAAGATGAATCAATATACAGTCTTATATACTGTTACAGTCTATGCTTTAAATTATACCGTGATATACATTTTAGACCATAACGTACAGCCCTACTCCTGTGTGAATTTAATACGTAATAAATGAAAAATATTGAGTATTTTTTCATTTTATGAAGAACTTAAGGGCCAAATATTAACTCAAAATATTTCACATCAGGGCGGCCAGTGGCTGAGTGGTTAGAGCAGTCGCCCCATGTCAAGAGGCTAAAGGTCCTTGAGGCAGCGGCCTATGTTTTTGTGACGTAATGTGTATCAGGATATGTCAATATATGATTCTATTATGATGCCATTTCCATTGCATTAGACTGCATACCACAAACTTCCAGGCAAGGTAACCACATCCCTTTTCAGTGCCCTGCTAATGTGTGGAACACCACTCAATCAACTTTTGACATCAGGTTGTGGTTGCTCATGTTATTGTTCAATTATCGACTGACTTTTTTTTATTAAATAATGCTGAGAGCAGTCGGGTCTTAAGTCTAGATTTGAACCTGGCTACATTTGGAGCTTCATTTGGAGCAACTTTAACAGAAAGGTGATTTAATGAGTAAAAGCAAGTCCAGTCTCCGGCCTGTGGGGAGGAACCCATTAGGTTATGTTTTCCAGCACTGTTTCATTTTTCAGGTTAGCGTTGTATGAGCCATAAAACTCCAGGCAAATTGCAGACTTCTGGCCCCCCTGGCAGTTTTGAGAGGTGTGGAAGAGCTATCTGTTCTCACTGGGGAGCCACAGAGAAAATAGGGCATCCCTGTCAAGACCTGAGAGAAACCACAGAGGACCTGTGTAAGATTGGGCAAGCAGGCCCCAAGCTGCCTGACTGCACCAGCTCAACATCGCAGACTGCATTTGAAAATGTGCTCAAACTACCTTGTAATGTTAACAGATGGCACCTTTTCACCGTGCTTTCATTACATCTCAATTCCAATGTCCCCAGTTGCAGTTTTTCAGTGGTGTTTGATTCATTTCGTTTGAGTGCTCTTACAAGACGAATTAGCACAGTCGAGTGGTAATGTGAGAAGTCAGCCATCTCAACTCATGGCAGCAGCATACAGCCGTTGATGTCAAGGTGTTTCTGGGGTTTCTGATCCCTTCATTATTAGCTGCAGATACAAAAGAAACATTATTATTCAGCAGTGGAAAACAACATCTTTACCTCACCACAGGAAGCTCTGCTGACAAGGAAAAAAAGGCATTTCTGCCATCCTGTCAGAGGACAGGGACCGGAGCTGGTGGGGCAGGGTGGAGGGAGCAGAAAAGATACAATTTCACAGCTGAGCACGCCGCTTGGTTCTCTGGCGTGAGCGGGAAAGGATTTCACACCTGAGGTAATAACCGAGCGGAGGTAGAAGATGGGATCACATTTTTACACTGCTACCCGTCTGTTCCCCTTCATCAGGGGAGACAGTGTTGGCCTTCACAAGGTCTTAAAATAGCACATGCGTTTTAAGAGAAACACAGTGTCTTACATTCACTTAGCACCACGTTTTCCCTTTAGTTCTTATTCATCTGGGGAGATTACTTGGTGCAAGTGTTTTTTTTTTTACCACAGGGGCACTACTGCCTACTTTGTGAGGGGTATGCAGACACACTGTAGTGTTATATCCAAGTGAAGACATTAAACTCAAGTGTATCACTCCTAAATACTATAATTTATGATTCGCCATCTAGTTAAACAAAGTAAAAAATTTACATGGAGAATCTCCCATCTCATATGATTGATGATCGTGTGATTGGTCTCTCTATCTTCACCCCAGTAGTGTCATAAAAGACCTTACACTTTGGTTGTAACTAAAGTATCTCTTTCCCCCTTTTTTTCTTTTTGCCTTGTTTTTCCTTTTTGTCATTGTTGTGTCCTGACTTATTTTGGTGTCTTTTAATTCTGAGACGTCTGAAGTGTACGATATGCATGTTTGTATCGTCATTGTATTTGACTGTAGTGTTTGCATCCTGTTTGAATCTATAACAAGATAAACGATAGAGCAATATATGAAACCTTAGACGCTTCTCTATCGTCATGGATACATATCGTCATCGTGAAATTGTTCTCATAATGAGTTTTCTAGTTAATAACAAAGGGAGGCTGGTACTTCAAACGCATCTTGTGGCTGCATTGCGTAGTCTACTGACTAGACTCTTATACTAGTCTACTGTTTGTGGAGAAAATCCAAAGTTTCGGACCAACCAAACATGGTCATCCCTAGACACCACTAGCCTGGCTGAAAATGATGATCTAGTGGGAGTCCTCTGTTGTCTGACCTTAAAGGACTAAAGGGATTGACACCTAAACCAAATGAACATGTCCAGATTCTAACAACTGATGACCTGAAGCAAAGAAACGTACATATAACCAAACATCCATTCTTGCCATCAATAATGCGCTCAAGACCAACTTCATATTCTACACTCACAACCTTTGATGCGGCTCCCTTTCATTGTTATGCAGAAACATTTCAGCTGATTAGGTGTCAATCAGTCGGTAGGCTAAACAAAGTCCTCAGCCGAGGAATCAATCTGCCATCGCTACGGGCCCACCGGCAAACCGACACACACACGCACACACGCACGCACACACGCACACACACACTGACACACGCACACACACACACACACACACACACACACACACACACACACCTTGTAGCTGCGGTGGAGGATAATCAAAATCCATAATTGCTTTTTAAATCACAACGTTAATGACAAGATCTTTCGATTGTAATGTATTGTAATAACGCCATTAATATGGATATGACTGCAGCATTGGGAGCCATCTGTTTGGCTGAGGCAGCGCTGGCCATTTTCCAACAGACAGACAAACTCATTTCAAGGACTGTATTTTGGCCAGTGATCACAGGCAACATAATCAATGTGAATGCCGCCACCAGCGCGAGGAAACGAGAGACCCAAATTGATCCATCAATCATCTATTCAGACAATGTTTATTCAGCTTTGCCTCACTTCGCAGTTATTCACACCTGCAGATGAAAGCTCCAGTAAAAAAAGATGGCAGGGACTGGAGAGCAATAGCATGGTACAACAACAGGCACTCTTTACACAAGGCTTTAGTGTTCGCTTTTGGTGGGGTAGGTGATTGCCTTGGGTTACCTCTGGGTGGAATCAATTATACAAGCTTTTTAAAAGGCCCTCTTTGGTCTTCACAGGAATGCACGAAGCGAGCAAGCTCCCGAGGTATCTAGCATTATTCCTTTTTATGTTCTACATCAAACTTTCTCTTTCTTCTCAAACTTTTCTGTACTTACTGCTGGAAATGTGGGGCATTGCAAAACATCAATTGCCCCCCTCCACCCCCACCCCCTCCCCCCACGGGTAATGTATTTCCAGTAGAAAAGCATATGTTGCTTTTGAAGAAGCTCTGCAGCAACTCCTGGGTGCTGTCACCGTGTTTGTGGTCGCTGTAGGGGGAGGGGGGCAGGGACAAAAATACTCCCTATTTCGCCTCTGGGTATTTCTGACAGCTTCACTTTGTGTTTTAGCATTAAAGGAATGAGAGAGTCAAACCCTTGTTTTGTTGTGACATGGGTCTCTTTGTGAAAGTCTGGGGAGGCCAGTGGCTGCAGGGATTGGTTATTATAGGCATCCCGAGGGGAAAAGAAAAAGTGGAGCCACATTTCACAGGCGGAGATGCTGGAGAAAAAAAACATTTGCAATTTAAATGCAGGACTCTGCAGTTTAATCAACATAGGAAAAAAAGCATGCTCTCAAAGAATCAACATATCAACAAGGAGATTTTGCCAGACGCAGATGCTTCATTGCCTCATTTCTTTTACTGAATGTGTACTGTGTTTCCTTAGCTAATTTCAGTGATATAAATAGTCTAGACAGGGAAGACTGTGGGATGTCGATGTAACTGCTCCCTTGATGATGAATGCCAGACAGACTTTATGTGAGGGTGACTTCAAACACATTTCCCTGGTTCAGTCCTGTTAGTTATACACTGAAGAAAAGCAAAAGGGGCCCTTAACTTATTGCATACTGCACTTAGGTTTTATGCCTTCCCTGCACCCAATTTGCTATAGTTTCCTGGAGTTACAAAACTCTTGAAAGAGAACATTTTGTTACATCTTTAGAGTGAAGCTTGAAACACAATAGTATGCAAACCACATGTCTGCATGTCTGCCAGTTACATCGCCTGCCAGGCACTTTTAATTTGGGTCTTTTTTACCTGCTGAAAGATGGGAGCTTTGGGTCTTTTTTAGTCTGTGGTTAATTGGCAAGCCTGCCAACACTCCCTTGGTGCAGAAGACAGTCTGCAGGGAGGAGAGCAACCAACGCAACGCATCTCATCTCTCAACAGATTTCTTCATCTCTTGTAATTAATTGCATCTTTAAAAGAACAAAATGTAAATATGCCGCTGACAAGCTGCCAATTAATTTTAAATCGCTGTCTTCCTGACATTTTCTGCTCAACCGAGGGGGAAATCAAAAGTTTTACAGGGTGTTACGAAAGCTTTAATAGTGTCCCTTTGTTCCTAGTAACACACTGTGAAAAATGCATTCAGGCCTGACAAAGTGCTTCTGCTCCTTGTAATCAATTTTGTCAGCTTCTACCAGCTGAAGAAGACGGGGCGGAGAGAAAATCTGAGAGAAACCATCATCTCACACTGTCTCCCCATGTTCTTTGATCAGACAAAACAAGCTTCTTTTCACATCGAAGAACTGTAGATTAGAGAGAACCATCTTATCTGCGCAGGACAAATATGCATTGACTTGGTTATGTCGATGGTAATTAAAAGGCCAGTAATTACTGACCTCCATCTGTGATCACTTTAAGTTCAGCAACCATTCCAACCAAACCAACCCAATATGTAGGGCTCCATGCGACCAAAAATCTGCCACGTGCGACTAAACTTCTTCAGTGGTTGCACCAGTGCGCCTGACATGTAGCAGGTTTGGCTGCATGTATGTAGCAGCATGTGTATGTGTGAAACCGCGACCGTTTGCTAGTGGCGGGTGAACGACAAGAACGGGTCTTACAGGTCCCAAACTGTCCACAGAATGTGTAAAGTATCACGGAGCCTCTCTTCTAGACGGGTGAACTTGGATTCAGCTGGCTCTATAAGGTTGTACTTAGGCATAGCTGTGCTTTACGCTAAAGGCTTACATGCTCACATGCTCACATGCTCACAATAATAAGGCTAACATAGAGATGCAAGCAGGTATTCAGGCTGGGTGATATGACAATATATACTGTATCATCAAAACAATATAAAAATGTATATTTTTCTTTACTAATCATTTGGTAGATGCTTTATGTTCTGATCCTCGTATGTTTTGTGTTCATTTTGAGGTCAAGTTCTCAATAAAATGTGAAAATACTCAGTCAGTACGATTCATTTGTCAAGTATTTAATTCACACAGGAGTATTCAAAAGCATACTTTACCATGTGATTGTTTCACGTAGACCAGAAAGCATGCTATATCATTTCATATCACTATCGAGATATGAAATGACCTACTGTATATTGGGATAGAAGATTTTGGCCCAGCCCTAGCAGGTAAAATGTCCAGTATCATGTTTAACATGTATGTTTACATTTGCTAATTAGATCTAAACACAAACATAGCAAACCGACAGAGCTAATGTGAATGTTATTATAGGTGTTTTGTCTTAAACCACAGTATTGGACAATTTCAATATTTTATGTGATGTTGGTTCCAAATTAAAGATCAGAGGATCAATACAATTATTAAAATGATTCATGAGTGTGAGGGTCTTCAATTGTTGTGGAGATATTTAAGTCTGGACCTGAGTATTGGACCAACCAACCAATGAAACAGCAGAGGGATATTGCCATCCATTGAGCTACAACGATAACATACGCAGCTAATGAACAGACAGAAAACGTAAAAAATGTCAGAAATAATTTATTTTCATTTTTTTAAATGCATTTCAGTTATATGCTGAACGCAGAAAAGCAGAACTGAGTAGCCTACACTTTAATATCGGTTTTATTTATCGGAAGTGATATTGTTATCGCAATGTTTAACAATCTAATTAACTTGTAATACATATTTTCCTCATGTCGTGCAGCCCTAGTACACATACTTGGCCATTTAAGCTGCTTCTGATTTTGATTCAGTTTGGAAAAGACACAGAAGAGACATCTGGTGCTTTTGTCGCTGTGTTGTAAAAATACTGTACTGTATGAGAGACCTTCCTTCCAAATTCAAAGGGGAGGTTTGGAAATTCAAATACCCAAACAGCACTAGAGAGACAAACATTGTCCTTGTTGATCGCTTAGCAGTCGTCACAGAAATATGTGGGTGTTTTACTGTGTTATACCTGATGTGCCTTTCTCTCAAAGAGCCACTGAGGCCAACAGGGAAAGAATGCTCTGTTAACCTCAATGACTCTTAACAAGCTGAAGTGGGATTTCCTCCTTCCTCTCAAGGGTTGCCTCTTATTAGCAAGTAAACAGAAGCAAATAGACCTGTCATGTGAATTGCAAAAGCTTGAGGTAGTGTATTAGCTAAGTGCATGAAGAACACCATTTAAATGGGGTGGTTTCTAAAGAGGTAGAGGCACTGTTGTGAAACGGTTTTCAATAAGGTTGGTGTTTACACATCCTTAACTGAAGTGCAAGGCCTGGGAAAGAAAAAGACTAAAACTGCTGAAAGTCCACAGACTCTGTGCACCCCATCATACTGAAAGCCAATTATCATCATGTGTCTCAACAGGATTCTTAAGATCAAAACTGGTCTGGCCATCAAATAACATAATTCTGATTTCACATTTTGATCACAATGCTTTACATAGCTGTAGAATATAATGGCATCATCTCTTCCTCCAAAGAGATCAGTCTGAGACTGTGGCTGTAGTTAGACTGTGTGATGCTGTACACAGATACAACAGAACTGTCCCGGTGTTCTGATTGTCAACATGAACTACAACAGCCACTTCCTGGTCAGTGTGTCGTGGCTGATTTGAGGTCATGCTTTTGTGTAAAAGTACTGGATTCTCTCAAAAGATCCATTCGATCATGAAGTGTCTATAGAGAGATGCTTACATTGTATGGGTGAATGGAGCGCTTCTGTTCAGTCTCACATTTACAGGTTAATCAGCTCGGTCTGTTTGATATATTGGACTACCATCCACTTCTCAATGCACTTTGCAGCATGAGAGCTTGTCTAATTACAAAATGAATGCCATCAGCAGGTCTTACTAAGGTAGCAAACGATTGCCACAGCCGTTACACAACATGCTCAACATGATTCATTTAATCAGACAGCCCTGGAGCTTTCCCTCGTTCTGTCTTCATAGTCAGCAGAGAATAAATACATCTCTCTCAGTCCTTTTCTGTTTCTGTTTTTTTTGTTGTCTTTGTGTGTGTGCTCGGTGTTGGAAGCAAAGTAGCAATGCCAGTGAAAACAAAACTGCTCTGTGATTTCACCTTGACTTGCTTCAGGCATCTCTCACAGCACTGGGGAACTGCAGTAACACAACAAACTACTGCAGAGAGCTTCATAAATGCCTCCACAACACACAGAGAGAAAATGAGGAACTTGACTTTGTCGATGCATGACAATTGAGCCTCCTCACGTAAAATAGTATAAGACATACTCGATATTCTCTGCCATTTGTATTGTATATATTATTACCTTTTCAGAATGCTGATAAATTGTAGGCTTTATCTCCCTGTGTCAATTATTTCCTTGCTTGGCGATTCTTTCTTACGCACATGATTGTTCTGGTTGCTCATATAGTAGTGAATTACAGTGTATATAGAAATGTGAATGCAAAAAGTATTATTATTATTTTTCATAAACACTGTAAATCATGGGCCGTTTTACACTTTAACTTCTATTAAAGCATAATGTATGCAAACCTTGAAAATGGTTCTCAGGTTCTTAACTGCTGACTGAGGATTTATTTAATTAATGGGTTTAGTCTGACTGGATGGATCCGTTGTTTTTAGTGTGGCAAGACTGCCATCTGGTGAATTACCAGGATATGTCTATTAGGATGTGATGGCACAGCTGCAATAATATGGATTCATGTGTGGTAATAAGTGCAATTAGCGAGTGGTATAAAAGAAAAGAAGGCAGTCGCTTCAACTAGGCTCTATAACTATCTGCTAACAGCCTGTTTCAGTCATAGCAATCTATATTATTGACAATGGGTATTGAATGTTAAACTCATAAAGGCAATGACATTGAAAAGACTTCAGGCGCTTAAACAATCTCATAAAAACAGTATAAGTCACATTTATAGGTTTTAGTCAGGGGTAGTGTTACACATTATAGGCTCCGTATTTCAAGATGTTCATCTGGGCACAGGCTCTTCAGCAAAACCAGTCTGTTCTGTATGTTTGTGTGGAATAAGTGCAGACAGCATAAATAACAACAAAGACTATCCATCTATACTGTAAGACCATGAGCCAAGCCAGTATGTTACTAGCAGGGCTGCAGGCAATACCAGCTAAAACGAGTCCAAGCCAAGTACCATTCAAGCCAAGACCTCTCCCAAACCAAAGCCTGAATAAGGATTTTACCGGTGTCCATTCAATATTGTTTTTAGTTATTAGTATATTAGTACTGTTATGAGTTATGTGTGATACAACCTAAAGATAGGTAGGTACAGCAGAACCCCAGTTTGCCACATGGTCCAACCGCGGCTAAAATTAACTACACCCAACAGAAAAGCACACCACATCATGCACATAAGTACCCTGGAAATCCAGACGCTCTGCAAGTAAATTTCAATGGGCGATGCAGCTGTGTCTGGGTACGAACCGTGGGAGTTCATTAACTATGTCAGAAAATCCCAAATCACCAATCAAATCGCACGTAGGGGCGGGCGTAACCGGATGACGACAGTGCTGCGCCATCGAAGTTGTGATAGGAACAATCTCTGCCACTGACTAATTTCCGTGGCTCTAGATTAGTCACCTTGTTCATTGCTCTGATAGGTCATAGTAGCTCATAGTGCTATCTAATTGCGTGCAGTGGTATTTTTTGAAATGCATGCACTGGTGCCACCCCTTGTGTTGGGACAGTCTCTTGCTCATTGCCAGACGTGGGTCTGGATTTCCAGGCTAACATTCTGGGACTTGGATCGTGACGGACCCGTGGCCAGTACCAGACCCGCCCATTTCTGGAACAGAGGTTGAGAGGTTGCGACTGAGCAGCCTGGGTGTGAATGTAGATATTCTGGATTTCATGCAGGATTTATTTGACTGTGGGCGCACTGTGTCCACATTGGGGGTGTTTGTGGCGACGATAATGTAGGGCAGTGATGGTCTAGGTCACTTCATGGCCAGAAGTCACCCCTTAGCGAAGCGCTTTCTACAGCACATCACTTGTTTCCTCCCCAGGGGGTCTGAGGGTGCACTCAACCATGGAGATCGCATCATTGATAGCATTGTTCAGGGGTGTCTCAGTGGAAGACATCTGACTGGCCACCATTTGGTCCTCCACATCAACTTTTGTGCAGTAATTTCTCAGGAACATGACTGTCGACACTGAGACTCATTCGGTGGTTGGTGCACCGTCTGCTGCAGACTAAGGTGCTTTTGTGTAGGGGATTCGGACTGTGTTTGGTGAAGGCCCAGCTGGGGGTACATATTACTACTATCACAGCCTTCACCCCAGGTTCATAGCAAAGCCCATAAAAGGGCAGAGCATTTACGACATAGAAATAGTAGTTACCTAAATGTAACTCCATTTCTTTGAGAACATGTGGAGCCCTCTAACTACAAGCCCAGCTGGCTCATGGAGATGAGCCGCTGAGGTGTGGGGCTTATACAGGAGGATGGTGGACGCATGCTATCCGATGATCGGTGAGTTAAAAGATCTATTTTTCAGGGAGTAGAGGCAGTGCCTCAGAGAGTAAACCAATAGTGGAGCTCATTCAATGGCTCTGCATGTACTTATACAAACTGGAGTTACATCCAGGTAACTGAAATTACTTTCACAATGAAAAACTTACATATGGTGCGTATTTATAATTCAGTGTGTTAAGGAGGTAGTCTTTGAAAACAGTATTTAACACTTTAAAACAACATTAACTGAAAATACACTTTAAGGGGTGAAATAAAAAACGATTCCATGACAGAAATTGAAATTCTCTAACCGGTGAGGAATGCCAGGCCCATTTCACAGCAGACATTTTGACTTAACAATTATAAATAAAATTTAAATAAAAACACAGGTTTTACTAATTACATTAAAAATGGTTCAGTTATATGAAATGGACTTGTACTTATATAGCACATTTCTAGTCTTCTGACTACTCAAGGCAGCACAGGGAGTAATTCAGGGTTCAGTATCTTGCCCAAGGACACTTCGACATGCTGGGGCAGGCTCTCTTCCTTTAACAGATCCTCGTTAGCTTCGGCAGAAGTGGATACATTTTGGCTGTTCATTCAAGTCTACAGTCCATCAAACTCTAGGTCGCCTATTTAACACATCCACTCTTCTCTTCCTCTGGTTAAAGCATGGTCTCAGGATGAAGAATGTGCCGTTTACAGTGACTTTAAAGGGGAATTTCGAACGACAGTTCATGAACTCGCTCATAATTTGGCCGAACGTGTAGTAGCCAGCTCGGCCAGCGGAAGTCTCTTGTGCGTCTGCTCTATGCTATGGACCCAACAGTGCCATCGTAGTGCCCATCATGGAGGTATTTTTGAGATGTGGCAGTTAAACTTATTTGGCTTTATGCGCCACTGAGCAACTTCCATAGGAATGAACGGGCCCCACCTCGAACGCTGTATCCAGTTCTCTTAAAACTTCCATGAATACAGTCAGACACTTCAATCTGAGCCTGTCAGTGGCAAAAACAAGCATTTTTAGTGGATGTATATTGTTGGTTTGCAGTTGCCCTGTCTGGTTAATTTGCAGCCTGGTTCACAACAGCCAGACTGCAGAGATCATGTTCAATACTGGACCAATTTCGAAAGATGTTGTTGCCATTAGTCACTTACACATTAATACATGGGAAAATACGGTCCAGGTTAAAAAAATAAAAATAAATCCCCTTTAAGTTAACATTAAAATTCAATTCAAGTATCATTGACTTGCAAGAATTGTGAGAACAGGGGGTGGGTGGGAGAAAACCCTGCACACAGTTATAATTGAATAAAAGAAGCAATCAACATGTCTAGACTGGAGACTGTTATTGGGGAAAACGGGTGGCCACGACACGACTGTCCTGAGTGGAGAAACCCACAAGACCAAGTTTGAGAAAACATATAAAACGTTTTGACACCAGATGAGATTTCCAACCAAGGGATTGATGAACACAACACAAGCTCATGAACCAACATGTTTGCCCCAAATAAACCTACTCTATGAAAGGGTTTCTTTGTTTTATTACAAACAAGCACAGTATAAAAGCTTGCCATATTTCAAGGCAACATTTTCCTTTTTTCAGTTGCTGAGAAAAGGTCAGTTACAGCTTAGAAAAATATGCCTATAGAGTTCAATAACACGGACCAAGTTAACATTTTCAGTATTTTACTTTCTACAAACTCTGACAGAGCACATAAACATCGATTTTCTAAATAAATTGCAAATCACGATTTATTTACAGGTTGACAAATAGTAGAGAATGGATTTTTCAGTCCTTTGCTTCAGCCCAGACTGAACAGAGAATGGATAATCAGTAAAACATGTCCCATCATGTGCACAGCATAAGAGCAACTCACAACTTTACACCGTCTGAAAGCCAAAGCAAAATGTGATATCAGTCTGAGTCCATTTGTTAAAGAAGAATTGATGTGTGTTGACAGCCCTTGTAGCCCTCTCAGGAGTCTTTCAGAGGCAGTGTTTAGTTGTCAAAGTTCAGTCCCTCCTCTTTCTCAAGAATTTGTGTGGGTCTATAGTCCATGAAGGGTGGAGCTGATGATGTCCATGAAGGTGGCCTCTACACAGTAACAGAGTTGTACATCAGGGTCAGCTCCACCAAGTTCCTCTGCTGTCCTCTGGGGTAAAGTCAGCTTGGCGGAACCTCCTCCTGGAGCCATTGTACTCTGAGGTTTCTCCTTCAGATACTGCAGGCCTGAGGCGGGGAAATTTAACTTCTTATTCATGTTATTCCTTAATTTTTTTCTTTTTACTTAACTCATTGTCATCTGTATTCATTACATTTTTATGGTTCTGACTGATCTACACCTCAGATTTGTTTGCCCTTTCTGGTATGTACATTTATCCAGTAATACAAAAATCTTGTAAACAGCAAGGCACATGCACAATGTAACAACTTCTCATTTTTTCTGTCCATGTGGTTTTACCATGTAGAGCTTCTGAATAAACAGCAATTTTATAAATATACACGTTTCATACATATAATACAGTATATGGTTGGAGTCAATCGGCAAGATTAATTAAAGGCTATTTAGTGGCCGAGCCAGACCAGATGCGTGAGCTGTGTGTGGTGGCTGCCTCGCTGAAACTGCTGCAGCTCGCACATGTCCACACCAGCAGCAGTGTGGCTGCTCTGACCTGTTAACGTAGGCACCTAAATAAATAGCAACAGGTTCGGTAATGCACATGCACTGCTGATGCGTGAAGTCTGGCTCACGTAAGGCTTTTTCAATTCAATGAGATCTGGCACACTCAGGGTAGAATGGCTGGATGATGATATGATGATATTGGGCACTTTGATGGAATTGACCAACAATTGCAAAACAAGTCTAACATTGCAGGACCACAGATTAAATCATTGCCCCTGGTGCTTCTAGCCAGGTGGAAAACAACTCACAGTATTAGTATAGTAACAATGAAATGATCAAAAAATACTTACGGGCAATGAGAGGGTCAATGTCTCTGGCTTTGGTGGCAACATCTGAGGCACAAACCTGGCCCACCTGTACTAACAGACCAGCAACATCATCATAGAGTGGGGGGAAGGCCTGGCAGAAGGCCACCAGGCATGGCAGGATTGGCATGAAGAAGGAGAAACGCTTGGCCCGAGTCAGCACTAAAAACACAACACACAGTACGCACAACTGTGTAAACAATAAATACAGTGGCTGGTACACTCTGTGCACTTATGCAACGGGGCGACAATGCTGCACTAACAGCTGAAGGCCAGATGGTGGCAGTCAAATACAGATCTAAAATATTAAAACATACTGTATGACAACACAGTATGTAAAAGTAGATAAAACAAGTATGGTGAGCAAAAGAGACTACAATTAAAGCATGTACTATAAGCTGTAAAACATTTCTGTTCACGGACCTGTGAGGAGGGTGCCCATGACACTGATGGCCAACCTGGCCACACTGAGGGACTTGGGTAGTGCATACTGGGTACACAAGTATGACAGCAACTGGATTGCAAAGATCTGTGTGGACACACATATTTAGAACAGGTACACATTCTTCCCCCACATATGTATGCATCAAATATGCAGACACTCAGCAGAGGCCACCCAATACAGCTGCTTTAAAAAACACATTTAAGTGTAAGAGAAGCCCTGGCACAAGCCCAGGGCAAGTCTGGAATTTAAAACCAGGAAAAAGAGGGGAGATGGGAGGGGAGGGGAGTTTGGGAGGAATCACCTGCTTTTCCAGCTGGGGCTGGGCCAGCAGCTCTGGGATGAAGTCCAGACAGATATGGATGGAGGGGATGCCTGCCACGGTGAGAGGCAGCAGAGCTTGAGGGTAACCCTGACAGAAAGAACAGGAAACATAAATCTTATGATTAAAAAAAACAAAAACTAATAAGGGAGGAATAAGGAATACACAATTAATTAAATCAAGTAGTCATTTAAGCAAACAAGTACATTTATATTAAACATGTTTTTCACAAACACACACAGCAACTTCTGCTTGGCAGTGTGGATTAGTGTGACCGAGGCAGGACTGGAGTGCTGCAGTCACTTACCACTACTGCTTTGGAAGAATGTGATGAATAATGGGGTCAATGTGACTTGGCTCTATGAAAAACTGTCTCAAGGGTATTTTCAGTAACATGATACTTTCCACTCAACTACTCACAAAAATGGTTTTGCATGATAGACATTTGGAGGGAAGCAAGAACATCTACTCATGCAGTGCAGTCATGAAGAGCCTGATCAACACATGCCAACACAGTCCTGTAACATTCTCTTCTTTTATGTTCGGGGCTCTCTAAACCTGCCAGCCCACCCACTGTCACAGTATAAGGACAAATGTCAAGTGTGTTACCTGAAAGTGGACCAACTTGGCAATGTTAGGGTCAGCAATGAACATCTGATGCAGCAGACAACAGATCAGACATTGCACCTCCCTCAAGTCACTGAGCAGGCCTCCCTCTGGCTCGGCGGCCTCCACGCCCCCCCTGGCTCTCGGCCCCAGGCTTCCCTGTTTCGATTTCCCTGGCAAGGGACCCCTTATGCTACTCAGCAGGCTCTCTGTGTTGGCCCCCAGCTGCTGCTCTTCGGAGGTTGGCAGACACACTTCCAAGAGAATCTGGACTGCTGCGCTGTACTGGGGTTAAATAGAAACAGGTGTTTACCATGGCTAGGTGTCAACTCCTACATATTCCTTTGAAGTTATTTCATGCCATATTATTTCTGCCTTCACCTCAGAGTATGTGAGAGAGACGTGTTTGTGTGTCAGTTTAGGGGTGTACGGTATAGACGGTATAAACGGTAGGAATTTGGCTGTGGTATGGATTTGGACTCTATCATGTAACCGGCAGAGCAGCTCTAATGTAACCCGAGAATGCACACAAGGGAATATTTACTGGGCCTTTAAGTAGAAGCCTATATTCAAAAAAAGCAATTCATGCTGGCCGATAGAGGCCAATATTGACCGCTGTCCTCTCTTGCATCACGCGTCAAATACTGGCGCACTGGGAGACTTCCTCACGCGCTTCCTGTAGGCACGCCCCTGCTATATGGACTTTGTGTGCTTCTTCATTGCTCCTCTCTTCGACTGTTTTTGTTCTTGCAGTAATTTAGTCTGGTTAAATCTATGGTTAATTCACCACCATAATGTCTTTATACTTTGAAAAAACAAAAGGTTGTCACAGAAAACTCTCAATTCAACAGCAAATGGAAAGAGAAGTGCATATTTATAACTGTCACTGTGAAGCCTGTGTGTTTACTCTGCAACAAGTGAATATCAGTGTGAAGCTAAAAATAACTAGTAACTGAGTAATCAGATAAATGTAGTGGAGTAAAATTAGAATATTTCCCACTGAAATGTAGTGGAGTAGAAGTATAAAGTTACATCTATGCTTCAGATTATACCGTGATATAATTTTTAGACCATACCGTACAACCCTATGTCAGTTAGTGGTTATATACCTGTGCAGACAGAAGGGCGTTTTTCAGCTCCTCCCTGGTGACCTCGGGTGCCTCTGGCTGTCCGGGCACGCCTAGGTTTGAGACCGTCTGGTTCTGGCGCTCAAAGTCAGCCGTCTCCTTCAGGTGGCAGTGTAGGAAGGCTTTTGAGGCAAGCAGGTAGCCATTCAGCATGTGAAGAACAATGTCCATCAAAGGAGGACACCTGGCAAAAAGAATAAAGGTGTATCTGTAATTTAATTTTTAACTGAGTATATAGTTAGATCAAATAAAAAAAATCCTTCCTTTGTCCATTCCATTTGTCTGGGGAGAAGATTACAAAATCTGAACATGACTTACAGATACAATTATTTGTTGATCCCTAACATTAAAACTGAGATAAAATAGACTTTATTGTCCCAGCGGAAATTTGTCTTGGATTCATACAGCATCTGCAAATAATGTAGTTTAGTCCATACCATGGATGTATTTTAAGAACGGATACCGTATCCCAAAATGGCACCAATTCAGTTCAAGAATTAATACTCCTTTCTGGGCCTCCTGGTTTACTTCAATGATATGCAGCTCACTAAATATGCTCAGGAGTGTTTCTGCTGGCCCGAGAGTTCCCACTCAGCCCAGTGACTTTATATAAAAATGATAGAAATTAATTTTCCAAATATAAAAACACCTTATACATTAAGAATTCCTAATAAAGAGTCATAATTTAAACTGGTTGCATTTTGAGGTGTCCCCTGACACTTTTATAGATGTCTGATATACATTTGTTTTTTTTAGTTTACAGTACATCCAAACTCTCCAGACTTTGAAGAAAAGTAATAAAAAGGTATTTTTCACAATTTTTTCTTATTAGACACTTGTGTGAAATGTTGTCATAATTAGGTTAGGAATTATTGAGTTATGGCCAAAAATGTGTTTTGTGAAGTCACAGTGACCTTGACCTTTGACCTCCAAAATCAAACCTGAAAACATAATGCCTCGTGCGGCATAAATATCTTAATCTGCCCATGTCCTCTGATCACAAGGATGTATATGCCATATACCATATACGCCAACAAGTCTGTGTGGGCACACATCCAATGTAGCATAAACAAAACTGCATCCATATGCTGTATGTTGACACATATGGCCCTTTAAAATATGTCCAGTAGTTACCTGTACACCCTTTGATCACAGCGCAGCACAATGAGAGGGTCCACCATCAGGTCGTTCTGAGTGTACCTCTGCTGCCTG
This sequence comes from Echiichthys vipera, assembly GCF_963691815.1. NCBI lineage: Eukaryota > Metazoa > Chordata > Actinopteri > Perciformes > Trachinidae > Echiichthys > Echiichthys vipera. The sequence goes on along the minus strand of NC_139839.1, from coordinate 23,023,514 downwards.
AGCAGCTTAGCTGAAGGTTGGAGAGCGTTTACTGTCATCACCCACAACCTGCAACACAAACATCACTTTTTACTTTCACTCGCATCACATTAAATAATATAAAGTGGATGAAACACACCATCTGTTTGTTTTTTTGCCTAGCGTTTAGACCTTCATAACTCAAAAGAGAAGAAAGGAGACATTATGGCACTTTTGAAAGGATAATCGTAAAATTGCTGGTTGACAAAAATATTATACTTATCCAGATGAACGATACGAACTATTTCCCATATAAATTTATTGTATTTTGAAAGAATCTAAAACCTTAGACGCTACTAAAATAGGATATGAGACACACTTCTGTCAGGGTTTTATTCGGTTACTGACAAATTAATCTGTGGCAGCATTTCACCCGCAATCTCTCTTATCAGACTGAAGCTTAACTATAAGCAGCAGGGTACTCATGGCGCTCCAAGCCTCCTGCAGCTTGTACACTGGCATTAATCAGTGGATCTATGTGAAATGTGACACTGCTGCCCTCCTACTGGGTTCACCAGAGCTAGCCCTCTGCAACAAATGAGAGGGAGTGAGGAAGAATCGAGGGAGGGAGTCCTCCGCATCTCCCTCATGGACAGCCTCCCTCAGTTTTCCTGCCCTGAGCTCTTCTTGTTACAGACACCCTTTTGGATCGATAGGATGTCTGCTCAGAGCTTTGGTAACTGTACTCCTGTGGGCCCTGGGGCAGAGTGAGGGTCACCCTTTTCTGTCCAGCAAGTTCACGCAGGCTGACAGAGTTGTTTGGCTCAATACCTCTGATCTCTTCCCACAATAATCATGGAGCAAGCAGCCTGGGGTCAAGGGCAACAACTCTTATTCTACAGGTCTCCCTTTAATCCATTTACAGAGTCTCACAGCAACTTTACACAGCCTTGGGAGAGACGACACCAACGACCACGTCCAGTACCACTGTTAACCTTTAACTTAAAATACATACAATTATACCATATTTGTGATTATTGAAGACAAGATACTTATTTAAATAAAACTAAATACTTTCCCACTGGGATTATTAAAGTATTTCTGATTCTGATTTGGACTCTCGATTGATTTTTTAGTGATGCCAATAATTTAAGGTGTATAAATGAAGCCTAAGGGCAAAAAATACACCATATCCACTAGACATATCAATTGCTTGGACCTTATATGCCATTTAAAAACATAAACTAAAATAATTTTCCAATTACCACAATGTATTATTCCCATGTGACATTCAGTGGTATTCTCACTTGAGGCTGTCACAGTAGCATTTTCTATCCTTTGTCACAACATTCAAATGTCCAGAGCACGTACCTGCGGGGCATCACAGTGTTGAGGCCCATCCAAAGCTTGTTAAGGGTTTGCAGTATTCGGCGAGGCACAGCGGGCTCCAGCAGCAGAGCCATGCTGGCCGTGAGGGCCTCCGCATAAGGGATCAGGTCTCCGGGTGAAAGCAGAGTTAAATGTTCCAAGATCCGCATCAGCCTGGGACTGCTCGATGGTAACTTCTGGAATGCTGGGAGGGATGACAAACAGCTGAATTATTCTTCAAATCTGAACCAAATGGGCACACTGAAATTAATAGAAAGAGACAGAAACAAAAAAACTTCTGGAGCATCAAAATAAACAGTGGAAACAACTGGCGAACACATCGGTTAAAAAGTTGGTAAGAAGAAAAACAAATTAATAAAAGGTTTAAATCAAAACATTTCGTTAAATCGACACAATGAAAAAAAGATACTAAGTAGGTGATGAACTTGAAAGTCTCTTTAGTCTGTTGTTCTAACTCAAGTCAAACCCCTGTTCACCTCTAGCTATTTTTCCATTCTCACCATACTTTCCTAATCCTAATTAATCCATCCATTGTCTTTCTTGTCACCATTATTTTTGAAGAAGGTTGAAACGCAGAGGAAGCCTTAAGCACACCCTGGATACACAGTTGTGAATAGTTGCATAAATATATTAAATATTAATTTGTAAAAGGTACATATACATTAACCTGCATAATGGTGTGTGAAACTGGTTATCTGTTACACTTTTGCATGTCATGGATCTCTTAAAAAAAAACAAAAAAACAATTACAGCATAATCCTCTAAACCTTGAAGGATTAACTATTGAGATAAGATTTCAGGAGGATAACGGCGTACACCTGTAAATGTATTATATAATATTAGTGTCACTGATGGCAATTTAAGCAGAAAGACTTGAGAGCTACCAGCCTTAACCCTCTGTCAAAACCCTGTTTCTTTCATTTCTTATTCCCCGTCCTCACCCTGGTGGAGCTGGCTCTGAGTGTATCTGCAGGTGTTGCTGGGGAGCATCATCCTCCTCAACAGGGGCAAGGTACCAGTCACCTCCTCTTCACACACCCAGTCCTCCACTAGACACAGGTGGGGATAGTTGGTGGCCAGCAGCCTCAGCAGGGCAGAGTGCAGCCCTGGGAAAAGGAAAAGAGAAAGGAAGTTTATTTTGTGAGTTTAATTTTATTTATTGATTTTTTTGGGAGTTTTTCCTTAATTTCTAACATAAAAGCCTTAGTCATCTCTAACAAGTGATAGTCACTAACCTTCTTTATCACTGCTCAGAAAAAAACATGTAGAAATATTTATTATACTATTACTATATAATGTGGGGTTACAACTACAATCTTGGTATGTAACTTGTGTGCTCCCAAGTATGTAACACCATATTAGTAAAATAAAACATGGATATAGAGATGTGACCAAACGTGAAGTCCACGTCTCACCCCCTAGCTCCTGCTGCAGTCCCTGGGCCTGGGTCACCAAATACTTAATGGGGATCTGGTCCATCAACGCTGCAGAGTAAGACTTTGGCTTCCTCTGCATTAGGGCTTAAAAAAAGAAGAGAAAAACAGTGAATGAAGAAAAGAAACTATAAAACATGAAATAAAGAGGGTGATACCATAATGCAAGAAAAGGACAAGACAGAGAATAAGTGTTTTATTTGGCAGCGTAAGGACACCAGAGCCGCTGTGCTGATGCGTTAGAGGAGTGGAGGTGATTTTTCATTGACGTGGGTTCATTACCACTGCTGATGGGCTTCATTACTCCTTCCTTGAAGGCTGCGGGAGCACTTGGGTAAACACAGCAATTAAAGAGATGGCCATAAACTCTCACATAAATCTGGCCTAATGAAGGGCAAGAGAAGAGCTCGTCATGGGAGAGAATAAACACTGACTAGGCTAACTGCTAATGCTCAATCTAACCTACAGCTGTCCTAGTTAGCTCAGCTCCCACAGTCATTGTACTTGGCTCTTTGTCAGTCCTCCATTTATTCTCTAGGAAGCGGCCAACACTCAGTGCGGAGAGAGAAAAGGATGAATGACTGCATATCCAGAGTGAGAGCGTCTCCTACAACTTAACAGAGGACTAAGGCTGCCTTTCTCCTCTCACTGCCTGACAGATACTCGCCATCTCATATACAATGCCTCCTTCAGTGGAAGAAGTGACAATGCATGCACTTTTAGACAAAAAGGCAGAAGAAGAGCAAATAAGAAACAGAGAGGAAGTGAGCCAACAGCACAGTGTCAAGCCAGACAAAGTGTGGTGTTATCGTTGTACATACCTAGTTGTTTGGTGCTTGCCAACAGGTTCTCCTCATAAGACAAGATGTAGTAGAGGATAAGGAGTTGGGTGGTGATGGAGTAACGTTGTCGTCCTCCTCGACTACCCTCCCCTTGCTAACAAATAGCAAAAGAAAAGCAAAACAGCTACAGGTCAGGGAAGGGACAATCAGAAAAATAGGGCTGTGCATCATCGGTGAATGTGGGGATAGAAACAGATTCATCAGCAATATATAACCTGGAATGCTTGGAGTTGCCATTTAAACAACCCAATTTACATTGACTTCCACTTTAATAGATAAGATCAGTCATTAGTAACAAATTGATGTCATAAAATATTTTTTGCAGCGACAAACAGGACTTGTTTTTGTATATATAAAGGGTTTGGAAGACAATAAAAAGAGATGGTATTAAAGACAACATTCTATAAAGTGCCACTGAAGAGAGAAAATAAACTCCAGTAATTTGGGTGACTCAAGAGGAAAATGTTGCCTCCCAACACTCACACATACTGACATAAATCACCAAAATATGTAATAAGAAAAATACACCACAAAAACACACAAATACCATTAACTGTAAGTTATGTTTTAGGTTTTTCGCAGTTCCCATGAAGCCGAGGGCTGACTCACCCCAGCAGAGCTCTGGAAGACATTGAGGATCTCCTGCTCAGTGATGGGCTGGTTGGTGGCCTCTGGGTTGGCTTTGGATGCTGGAGTGAGGATGGAGTTGATATAGGCGTCAATTAGGGGAATCAGTTGAGTGTGGATGGGAGTGGTTGTCTCACAGAGCTGGCGATAGATCCAATCCTTGAAGATGACAGTGACAGCAATTGTTTTTTAAACAGACTTGACACAGCTAGTCATCTATGTGTTATTGAGGGCACATTTCCTACCTTGATGGACACTTTGTGCTTGGTGAAGGCTCGGCTCCGAAGCAGCTGGTAGATACAGTGGATGGGGAGGAATCCTGTGATGTTGGCACTTAGGTTGTTGGTCACTGCGACCCTCACCGCATGGGCTGTAACCACCTACACACCAGAAATAAAAATCAAGTTGTTAAAAAAAACAATAGAAAACAGAAAGAGCGAACCTCTAAAATCTGTACAGTTTAACATCACATTATAGTGAATAGAGAAAGTGTCATTTCTTTCACCTGGCTCCTTCACTAACAAGCTCTTTTTGTCCTTCTACTGAGAGTAGGGTAATGTAATTATTCCTGATTGCCAATTACCATTAGCAAAATGACTTACTGCATCATACATCTAGTACATACACAAATGTAGGACTGGGTCTGATACTTTGTTATACCAAGGTTTCTATACCTTTACCAAAAACTGTTGGATAATGCTAAATAATGTACATTAAAGTGATTTATGGCCACTTTAAATAAGACATTTCATCTTGACAAGTTGTTCTACATTCCTGAATTTACACTGGCTCTCGATGAGAAAAATAAATCAGCTTGATGAGAATAAAAGCCAACACAAATAAATCACTGAACACTGGACTTAGCAGGGAGAAAATGCTCTTAAGGGAAAGATTACAATGTATGAACCTGTTCTGTGAAGATCTCCTGTGTGAAGATAGTCTTCATCTTGCTTAAAGAGCTGGGCTTGATGGCAATCTGTAGAAAGTTGAACATTGGCAAAAAAAGAACATCAACAATGGTAGGTTTACTGTGAGTGCAAACAACCCGCAGGCAAAAATGCTGGTATTTTGTAATTCCCTCCTTCCATATTTCATAAGAAAAATTCTACATGGCAGGCGCAACATTAAATTGAGAGGAGTGCCCTCAGGGTGGAAACAAACAGGCTCTAAATCCAATTACATTACACATCTTAGTGGAAAATACACTGAGACAGGAAAACTACTTAGCACACAAACAGGAAACAATAGTGCACTTAATAAGTAATAAAACAGTAAATTGGCCACAGGGTATAGAGTGTCTTGGTAGATATGTGTATGCTGCAAGTGTTTCATCAGTGATATAGTCTTTCTATGTGCCACTGCTGCAGTGGAAGAAGTGGGGCCAGCCGCTGGTCAGCCAGACTGATGTATTGATCACTGCCTCCCTCCCACCTACCACCTTACCTTCATCCCCAAAGTAGAGCACACCAACTCAATAATGGAGCTAAGCTGGTTGCTATGGAAATACATGGCAACCAGTAATAGCATCTCTCCAAAAGAAGCAGATACGCCTGCAGCACTGTAGGGAGGAGGACAGACATATGCATGGGAGGAAAGAGAGAAAAGACACTTAGACTTGTCGTTAATCCTGCATCTTTACAGGACAGAATTTTAATAAACTGATTATGTTAGTTGCATCAACCCACACACATACCACACCTTCTCCTATCAGCCCGCATTCCTTTAGTAAGTCACCTAAGGCGCTATGATGATTTATGATTTATGGACTAGAGTCACAAACAAACACATTCACAGTTGCAGTTGTAATTTGTTGTTAAGACAGGTCATATCAACGTAATTATAATATACAAACAAATAAAAGCTTTGCTGCCTATTTTGATGAAGAACAAACAAGAGAACAGACATGGAGAGAAATCCAGACATGGAAATACTACATTTAACTTCTACTGATCTTTGTTTATTCTGCGAGTATTATTGTTTCTGCCCTTCTCCCTCATTTTTCTGTGAAGTGTCATTAAACTCTGTAACATGCTCGTCTTGAGCAGAAGACCAGTATCCAATATCATACCTGTGTAGTATGGTAAGGATAGTGTATTCTGTTTGAATGCTATAATAATCTGACATTTGCTAAGGACTAAGGAATGCTATACACAAGATTACATTCTTTGAAATAGAGTAAAACCGTAGAAATCTGGAAACTGAGAGTGTTAAATAATTTGGAGATTTATCATGAGTATGTTTGTCAGAATTGCACATCATGTCCTAAATATATAAAATGCTTTATCGTTTTGGGATTATCGGCATTATAAATAAATCATAACAAATTTTGTAAAAGCAATCATTCCATCATGAATGAGGTCATGATATGCGAGTACAAATGTGTTTTAATTATTGAGGGTTGCAGTATTAACCACTGGTGGTTTAGGATTTTAAAACAACTTCTTAAGTTGAGACGATGTAGACACTTATTATTTAAATACTTTGTGTTGTGATGCAAACTGCATGCAACACTGAGACGGATAAACTTCCCAGTGATTTTAAGAGAGGCGCTGCTTTTGAGAAATGCAATTCATTACACCAGAGGTGAGTGCTACATAGTTTCAGTGTGAATAGATATGAGTAATGTACAAAATGAATACTGTGATCATTATCACAGCCATATCTAAATATTCATATTTTACTATTTTAATTAAGTATTTTAAATCACACAGTAAGAATGTAAGCTTGTGCCTGTGTTCAATTAAAGTAAAATGGGATGAAAATGAATTGCAAAATTTTTACTCACCTCTCATTTGGACATGCAAACTAAGAACTAGGGACGCACTGATCCGATATTAAGATTGGATATCAGTCCGATATTGACAAATTAGCTAGATCAGTTATTGGATTATTAACCAGATCCATGGCTGATCCATTAACTTAATTAGTTTGTTATTTAAGTTTCTTTGTTATCAGGTTCAGCTGCTACATTTTATTTAAATTTTAAGGAGTTTAAGCCGGTGCACAATTGTTTATTTTAATAACAAATTTATAAATGGATAACAATTAAGCACATTTGTATCTGTGTTAATTTGTTACATTTTGTTTTACAAACTTAGGGAAGTAATGTCTAAGTCAAGCCTGATGCCGTTCAAGTCTCTTCCACGCTGTGAGGTGTACAGTTTATTCATTCAACAATGGTGTCGGATCAGTATCGGGTATCGACCGATATGCAAAGCCCAGGTATCCGTATCGAGACTGAAAAAGTTGAATTGGTGCACCCCTACTAAGTACCACACTTTCTCCTCACATGATGCCTCATTATCAGAAAAACTGCATATAGATTTCCCTTACCTCTCAAAATATTCCTCCTCTTTGATCATCCAGCTGAGCCACATGACCATCAGCTGTTCCTGCTCTGGAGTGCTGGACACACACACACACACACACACATAGATGATAATGCTCACACTCCATATAACAAAGTGGCAATATTCAATTTTAAAAGATGCAGAAAGGACCTCTGGCAAGCAGCATGCATTGGCAGAAAATCAAAACTCCAGACCACTTTTAGTTGAATAGAGTTTGTAATCCCAACTGATTGTATTTGTGTTTGCTGAATACACTTGACACTAGCTTTATGTACCTGACCAGAGTAGGGAAGGCCAGCAGCTTGCAGAAGGACAGAGAGACAAAGCGAACGCCTGCAGGAGTGGCCGGGGGCCGGCTGGTCATCAACTGCAAGAGCTGCTCTGCCTCTTCATCTGTGGGTCTGTAGAAGGACCACATTGAGTATATTATCTCCAACAAAGGAACTTCTTAGAATGAAACCAATACTTTAAAACGCACTCACTGACTGTGTAACATTTCTTATATGTGTGCTGGATTAAACACAGCATTCAGTCAAAAACAACAGGCAAAACACTCACTTTCAAATCTCAGAATAAAACTCTAAAAACACACATCAAGTATCAAATATCCGGAGGGCTAATGCATCCTCTTTGACCTACCTGAGGCCCGCAATGCCCATGAGGGCACAGTACAGTCGGAGCAGAGCGCTGGCCTTCACCACATGCTCCTCTCTAAGGCCAGAGTACCCTGAGCTGGCCTCCTCCATATCACCGTCGTTGGGCATGTGGGTGCTGCGTGAGCGTGGCAGGATGGCGACCAGCTCCAGCAGCAGTTGTCGGCGCATCTGCCACAGCACCGAGCTGCTTTCTCTCTTTCGCTGGCAGTACAAGAGAAAGACGTGTCAACTGCTGTGCTGTCCATCCCAGTGCTTACATTAGGACTTCCAAACAGTGCATGTGTGGACCTTTTGACAATTCATTTTCGAGTGATCAATTAGGTGACTAATTGTCTGAGCACCAACTTGGGGGCAAAATGTAATGTACACAACAGAAAAAGCTAAATATGGACAGAACATTTCAATAAAATCCCCCCAGTGCGGCAGAGAGGCTTTTCTACAGAGCTGAGGGAGAGCCTTATTGTGTAAAAAGAAAGAAATAACATCACAAGTGAAACAAACAAATAATGACATTGGCAGTGAAAGGCTGATTGTGAAAAGTATCACAATGTCTCCATAAACTGCCAGCAGATGTGAATATGCATGATTCCATAAATACCTGATTTGATATGACAATTGAGAAAGACAGGAAAGAATAGGGTTGACACAAAACAAAGGTTCCATGCTGGGCTAGGGAATGCAGCATGTGAGGGTCCTCACAAGTATAGAAAGTAGGGGTGTAACTTTTCTGAAACTCCGACCGTTTCCGTGTCATGGAAAGCAGCACAGCTGTGTTGTAAACAGAGGTCTATTTACACCAAAACCTGAACTGCTTCTGCCTCACTGCTTAAATGTTGCCAACACCTACCTCTTACTGCACGACAATCTTCTATGTTAACTTACTAAACTACTTCTGTGGCCAGTTTTGTGTCTACTTAAACAAACTGTGCTGAGTGTGAGTGTTTGTGCGCGCCTAATCAAACAACATTAAATTCAATACAGAATAAAGCCTGGTCCCTCACCTGTTGTCCATTGCGAATGAACATGCTGAACCAGGTCCGGACTTTGCTATTGGTACCCAGTAATAGACCACTAACATAAGAGACAAGGGGACTGACTGCCTCATCTGCTGTATCTGGTCTATAGTCCAGAGTCAGAGCCACACCCAGACCAGGCAGGTGACACTCCTCCACCTGGGGATACACAGAATAAACAAGCTCACAGTCAATTAATTAACTGAATAAAACTACTTAAACTATTAGCTGATCATCAAAATAGCTGCTGAATAATTTTCTGTTCATCAACTAATTGGTTGTTTTGGTCTTTGTTCTCAACTTTTTTAATGCTTTTTTCATGCTGAGCAAGATTTAAAGTGGTGCTTTTGCTTTTCTTTTCCTGGCTTTAAAGGCTGCATTAAAGTAAAGTGATGCAATTTTCTAAACTTACCAGACTGGAAGCTGTTCTATTATTTGCCTTTATGCACTCATTGTATCCACATCAAAAACCTCATGGGTAAATGTGAAAGTCCTAAGTGAGTTTTTGTCTGAAATAACTTGTGGATAAACTCATCACTAGTCAACTCAATCAGATCAAATCTAAGATTCACTCTCTTTTAGCTCAGTTTTTGGTCTCTACCAACTCCTGAGGGATATATGGATATATATATATATATATATATATATATATATATATATATAAATGTTTCTTTTAGCTGCTAAATGCTCCATTATGTTCGCCAGCTAGTTGCTAACTGTCTGCTGCTTTGTTTGTGAGCAGGTAGTGAGTGAGTTTTTTCAATGAAAGCGGCTGCCTAATATGGCTGAAGACGACACCATGAGAGCGGTTAGAGTGAACCAAAACAGTAAAGTTGCGGTTAAACAATGGGCAACCATGTTTCTGAAAATACTTGGCGAAATTCTGCATACATCCTGTAACACAACACAAGTATTACTTTTAGTTTACACATGCATAATGAATGTGACAAAAAGGCAGGTGGCAGAATAAATCCAGCATAAATGCATCTCCAGCTGAGTCAAGCAGCTGTGATGGATTCTCTCATCTGATTCTGAAATAGACCCATTTACGGAGGTTATAGATTAAGTGGGATCGTGGTGTTGGTTTGGGATCCTGTGATTGCATTAATAGTGTGACTGACCACCATAGCTCTGATGTTGAGGGCCTGTGAGGGGTTCATCTGACAGAGCTGCCTGAGGGCTTCAGTCCTGCGTCGACCACCTACACTCTCCTCATCCTGGCGCTCTCCATTCTTGATCAAACCTCTACAAACTGCAAAGACAGACATGCACATTCAAGTACAAAAGCAGCATATAAAACATTATTTGCACTATTGAATTCCCGGAAAATGTACATGATGATGCTTACAACATGCTTACTAAATTAGATTTAGGGAAATACTTTACACTTGATACATTTTAATGTTGTATGTAGTGTAATGTAATAAAATAAGATCATCCTTTATAAGTCCCAAGGTGGGGACATTTTTATTCCTAAAGATCTCCAAAGAAAAGTCCTATTTGGACAGGATTAGTTTAATGTGTGGACGTGGGGTAACGTCATTTTTACCAGAGGTATAGTCCTGTCCGAATGCGTCATATCAGTATTTATTCCGGAGAATGTTGGTAAAAAATGAAGCCGATGTCCCCTTGTGTAAAAGGGTCCGAATAATACTAGTCCCGTCCAAAAATATTGATACACCGGCATATCCCGTCAATACGTCCATAGCTCCCTGATATCACAAAAACAAGTAAACATGAAACTAAAGGAGAGAAACTTATAAAAAATGTGATAAGAGTTCTTCTTCAAGCGCCTCCATGCTCAAAAAAATGTGGAAACTAAGTATGGGCTGTATAAGACGGAATATCCACATATGTTTTACAGAGTGTCGTATTCAGACGGGACTAGATTTACCTGAGGTATTTTTTCCGGACTGTATTACAGAAGGTGAAATTGACGTATTTTTTTACTGACATTCTACGGAATAATTACGGACATGGCGCATTCGGACAGGACTAAAACCTCTGGTAAAAATGACCTTACCCCACATCTCCACATTAAATGTATCCCATCCAAATAGGGCTCAAGACTGTATCATTTCTCCCATGTCTTCAATAAATACCATTGACTGTGGAATCATGACTCATTTATTTGCCTGTAAAACAGATTTAACAGTCATCACAAGACAGCATTTCCACAGCCTTATCCTCCTTCCTTCCTTCCTCCATCTTTCCTTGTACCTTTCCACAGCTGACAGTTTAAATGGCAAACTGTTTATGGTTGGCTGAGAATATGGCATATACTAAAATGATATTAGTTCCCATCTCTTCCACTTCAGGACTATTTCAAATACCATAAAGTTTCCAGTGGAGTTACATCTGATTACCAGCTCGTGTTCAACATAATAGACATTGATGCTTCAAGACAGAGCCATTTCCCACACTTCACCTTTAGATCAATTCATTTCACTTTCAATTCAATGAAACAAGGTCTGTCCCTGTAACAAAGCTAAAAGGATTCCTCAATGTTGCTGCTATGTCACACATGAAAGCTACAGACTTAACTAGACCCTTTGTGCGATAAGGAGGCACTAGAGACAGCAGGCGTTTCCATATAATACACCTCTGAAGGTACACTCAAAAGTGAGCCAGAGCAGGACAATAATGTTCATCATCAATCAAAGACAAATACATAGACCCTTGGGCCAGTGACATGGCTAAAATTAGAGGGGAACAACTAAACTTAGAAAGAACACTTGATATAGCAACTCAATAGCAATCTGCCCATAATAGTAATGCCGTTATTACAACGACCTTCTAAGGTAATGTGAAGTAAAGGCCCATTTCTGCCACAGCAGGTACAACTAACTAACCATATGAAGCTAGAACTGGCAATTAAACAGCCACTTTATCTCACATTATCATCTGACAGCATGTGCACTGTTGTGAGACAGATAAATTACCTTCACTGAAGCTGTCAGGGACATTGGCAACCAACAGACACAGAAACCAGTCGCCGTTGCGGACATGAAGCAAAGCCTCTGCCACATCCACAATGGGGAGCAGGGAAGGCAGCTCTAAGAAAAAGAAAAAAATGAACATATTCTAGACAACAATTTATCAACTGCAGGATAAAATCTCAAAGACGGGTTATTTTCAGGCTCGCTGTAAAAAAAATATACGGTAGAATTTCTAACATACAGCTAATGTTTGCTCAAACGTATATGTACAAAAGCCATTGTATAACGCACCATCCCACTTAAAAGCACCTTTAGGCTACATTCACATACTTTACCCTCAGGCGCTCCGATGATTGGCTGCGGGGCTGTACAGCGGTGTGAGTGTATCAATTAAATGGCCCAGCTATGTGACATCTTTGTGTACTTTAGCCCACGATTTAGCACAATAGACCTTATATTTCACAATTATTGTTTGCCACAGATTGTTGTTATGTCAACATTTCTGACTGCACTTGAAGGCAGCTTCATTTCATGGAGAAAGAGAGAAAGAAAAGAGATGACTGATGAGTGACTTGTGCTGGAGCTCAGGAAACTATCAGCTGCTACACAAACGGAAGTGCTTGTGGTTCGTTTTTACCCTCATCCTTTTATAAAACTCTATAGCAACGATAGAGGCTGGGATGTTTACCGTTTACTGCATCGAACTCTCTCACCGCCTCAAAATGGACTGACGAGTCTTATCGCCGGTTACATGATTGTAACCGGCGCAGCGTCGGTGTGCGTTTCTTCAAAAGTTGGATCAGTTTTAACTTTTGTCCACAGGCCCCTGTGGTTTTTTTGCATCCTAAACCCACCACCTCTATCCAAATGAGGACTTACATTTTCGCCAAAGGGCCTGAAACCTGTCTGAATGCTGACTTAGGTAAAACTTTCAAGAAGATGAAAGGAGCTGGGTACCTGCTTGTAAAATGCAGAGGACATCAGCGACCTCGTCCAAGTAAACAGGGCTTTCAAAGAGTTCAGAGGACTTTAAGAAAAACTCTCCATTTGAGTCTGCCACCTGAGAAACAACAAAGGCATGGGAAACAGACGGTTTGGATCAATCATCCAAGTCATCCTATTAGGTGAAGATGCAAGTATTGAAGGGCAATCACAGTACAAACAAGAACATCATTTGTCAGTCAGAGAGCAGAAATTTTGGAAACATTTCTGATGCCAACTAAAGCATTAAAGAACAAGTAAAGGAAGCTGTGCAACACTCAGTATTTTATACTAAATCATTCATGCATTGATTTCTTATATTTGTTTCACTGTGTTCTGGCATGAAAGATGTCTCTTACACATCTCTTAGCAACCTATCATCAATGCTAGGTATCAGCATATTTTAGGGTGACATGACCACAACTAGCTTAAAAATCAATTGTTGACAACCTTTACACTTTTCATTTATAAATTGTATTTATCTAATTTAGCTAAGCGTAATTTAGCATATTTTCTTGTCATGGGGCATCTTGTTTTGTGTTATTCATTTCATAAGAATGATACCTTTATCGGGGATAGGATGATACCTTTTTTTTTCATCATTAAAGATAACTTCAACAATGTTGTCAGTGATTTACTGAATCTTGTGGGGACCTCTGACAGTACCTTATTCATGATGGCCAACAGTTCACTGAGGGTCAGACGGAGTCTCCTGAGAGGGTCACTGTGTTCAAACTCCAGGGTCAGGCCATGCTGTAGCTGTGACACCAGGATGCTTTCTCCATTAGAGCCACCTGCCTTATGCCTGGTGGAAAAGACATCATGTATATATGTCTTAAATGATATGTCTTAAATTAACTCCTGTGAGTTTTTGGAAAACCGTGGCCAGTTGTATTGAGATTTTATTAAGAAAGCAATGAATATGACTTGTTGATAAAAGGCAGACAATTCAAAGCATTACCAGACTGCAACAATAATCATGTCACCATGTGTAAAGTCAGATATACCTGAGCTGCTGCTCCTTTCGTGCATCCTGCTCCAAGGCATGAAAGTCAACTGACAAAAGCGCTACAATGGAGTTGACAGCTTCCACTCCAGAGAGCAGGCGGAGGATAAGCTTCTTGTCCTGTGCCCAGGACTGGCTCTGATCAGCCGGAGCACATAAAGCCATCCTCACAAGGCAGGGCAGCAGCAGCCTCAGCTCAGGGTCACTTAGGGCAGCCAGGCGCGCCACATCCACCTTCTGCATGGCTTCAAAAGCATAGGAGCTGACAAACTGCAGCCCTGCGCTGTACGCCATCTCTCTGCAACTAAACCTTGAAAGAAAAGGGAAAACAGACAATTTAAAGGGTGTCCTTTGATGTCATCTGAAGGAAATAGAGTGGATAGCCTGGGCGGTATGAGCAGCTGCACTGAGATGAGGATTTGGCAGCCACTACAGAAACTCTGCAAAACTATCGAAAGCAGGAGCATGGAGTTCAGCTGACAGCAGAAAGAGCCGAGTTAAAGCTCATTTTGTCACAAAGTGCCAATGCATTCATCATTTACTTCATTTGCCGGGTGGGGTGGTTAGTCAGTCGCTACAAAAATGTCGCTACACAAAAATGCTTCTTTATATCAGTATAACAAAACTAGGGGAAAGCTGGCTATCGCGGATAACTAACGCCAGTGTTAGTTGTGCTAATGCTGCTAATACTGAGACGATTACATATTATTAGCTTCAACTGACGTGTTATTTGCTAACCCCAAATCGACACATTATTCATATTCATGAGCGACAGCTAGATATGTCTAATATTGCTTTTTAAAGCACAAGCAATATCGTAAAACACAGCCAACTCCAACTATTGATGCTAGCTAATAGCTAACTGGTAGTAGCGCCCACTGCTTATTGAGCGACTCCTATGCTACTAGCCAGCTAACAGCTAACAGCTAGGCTAACTCTTGAGATGATATTGCTCGCACGTGCCGTCTCTGCCGTGTAAACATTCAATTTCACAATACAATAATTCGGTAATATGCACCTTACCTCACTTATTAGGACGATAATAAGTCTTTACAAAAATAAATATCAGCATTGAGGCCTTTAGACCTCGGACTGTGTTGTGTGCCTCTCACGCTAACGGGAGTCCAGAGCCTATAAGAGACGTGTCCTAGCTGCTGCCGGTAGGTTTATGGTCATGTATTCATAACGCTCTGTCTAATATGGTCTCCGCATATCCACTTGGGTCGTGTCTTTCGCTATAGTGATGAGGACCATGTCAGTGTGACAGTGGGGGGGTCTCGTCAGCACCGTGGAGCAGCGCTGACTGACTGTAGCGCTGACAGTGGGTCCTGCCCTGCCTGACTGCAGCCAGTGGGGACATGGACATGGACAGGGACAGGGACAGGGAGGTGGTTGGGACTTATTTCATCTGCAGAACAAAGCAGTGTCTGCGGTAGGATTTGTAACTTTTTCGGCTCAGACAACATATCTCCTAATAGTGACATTGTACGGAGAGATTTCAGCACCATTAATAATGAATAGAAAACACACAATATAGACAGCCACAAGAGCTTGGAGAGAAGACTGGATACGAGCGGGTGACAGGTCTGATATAGATCTGGTTAAGGTGCAGACATTAATATTTAATAATTTAAAAAAATCAAGGGCAATTCTGAATGTGTTGCCATCTAAAAGTACCACATCTAAATGGCACCATATTAACATTTAGTGTGGTTCAGGATAATTAGTTTTAGATATGCAAGAGGGTAAATAAACATCCTTAATCAGTGGATTTAGAACTATTGCGATTTCTCTCAAATTCTGTAGACTTTTACCTCCCCAGTTATTGACATTTCAGTGTAAGTTCCATTACATTTTCAAGGGCTGACATCTGAGGGATGAAGGGAAACAAAGCAGCACCTCTGTGTTTTCAAATGCTGCTGACAACAAAGAAAAATGTAGCAAGTTCTCTAAAAAAATGACTTGCCAGCTGCTACTATACAACCACGGGGCAATTCAGCAATTTCTAAGCAAGAAATCTGCCTCAGTTTATTGTGCAGGGTTATTCCAGTGCCTTACCCACTTCTGAAGTGTTTGGCAACAGCTTGCAGACCTACTGTATAGACCTTTTTAATGGAATTCCATTGCTAGGCAACAGCCTTGATCCTTGTTAACTGGCTGTCAGTTGAAGCCATTCACAGCAACAGGAATCAGACTTGGACACATTTAGAATGTTTATGTTTACCACTTTGAAAAGGTCTAGAGAAGAAGCAGGTGCACACTGCAACCATGGTTTCCCAAAAAGAAAACACGGCACTGGACTGAAAATACATTTTTTTTTTTTTTATTAAATACTGGTTTTATTTTCTTCACTCAAAAGAAGACCACATACATTTGATGGTCAAATCTTTCAAGTTAAGTGCAGTAGCAATGGATTTTCCAATGGTCAAAAGTGCAGGAGAAATCCAGACAGTAGATGTTCCTCTGTGCACAACACTGCATATCCAAAGGGCAGCCATCCATAGCTGGTTAAAGTACATTTACACCACACATTTACTTTCTCACTGAAGTAAAATGGGACTGGTCTAAATGTATCCATAACCGATCAGAAGTGGTGCCAAGAGTCAGAGTAAAGGAGAGGTATAGTAAACTACAGGGATGTGCTGAAAAGGACACTGCATGTCTGTTGATCTTCTCTCTCCCCTAAAAAGAAAGCACTCAAACCTGAGGTCAGCTACCTCCAAGAGATGCCAATAGTTCAATTTCCTCTCCACTATTCGTGTCCTTGTCCAATTGCACATCACCGCCCCCCTCCCAAAAGCAATAAACACAAGCACAGGCAAATAAATTGACATACTTTATTCCTAAAACAGAAGCCACACCATCAACTGCTGGCATGGCATTCATATATAATTATTTATATATATATATTGCCGTTTGGTTTTGTGTCTAAATGTGTGGTATAAAATACTATATACAACAATGTACCTCTTTATTTGAACACAGTGAAGTTCATTGCTGTACAAGTCCTCTGTAGCTACAGCTTTGCTGTAAGTCGCTCATGCTCAAAGGCATGTAACATAATTCTCCACTCTAATTCTTCTGTACATTGTGACAATACAAATATCCTGTCTCCATTACAAAAAATAATACTCTAAAAGCAACCTACCGGGACTTTATTTCATTTTTATGGGATTTTTCCAGGTTGTTTTTTAATTAAGGTGATTACATATATCTTAGACCAATTGCTTTAAAGCAGGAAGGTGATATAAACCTTCTCCATTTTTATATATATGTATATATATATATGTATATATATTTATATATATATTTAAATATATACACACACACACATATATATATACATATATATACACACAGTATACTGTATATATACATATATATACACATATATAAAAGAGGTTAAGAAATAAGACAAATTATACATTTAAAAACTTACAATAAATAAGATAGATGCAGGCATTTCATTTGGATCCTATTTCATCCAAAGGAATAAAAAGCAATGTCAGGTCTTAAAACCAAAGATCCATTCTTGAGTTTTTTCCTTGATCATATATGTCCCTTTTCCTCCAATAACTTTACAGATAAACTTGTCTCTTGGATACAGACTGGCCAGTGACTGTGCTGCCATGCTACATACCATGACATCCAATCTGTCATTCTCTCACGTTAATTAATTGCGACTCAACTTCTGGTTTCCCCTCATCTTTATTCCCTTGTCTCTATGTGCATGTCTTTGAATAACAGGGACGGGACCGTCTTAACCAGTAGCAGCCGTCTAATCCCATCTTGATGCAGGATCCGGCTCCGTATGCTTGTCTGGTTCCTGAAGTTTTCATCTTGATGAAACCCCCTTTGGAGTCGTCACTTTCCTCTTCTTTGAAATGTTTTTTTTGTTTGTCCCCTCCCACCCTACAACATGTTCATGATGAAGTTGTACATCTGGTTGAGCACCACAAAGTGAATGGGTAGACACGATCGTCGGTCCTGTGTAGCTGGGTCACATGTCAGCCAGGAGAGGGCATTGTACTGCTCCAGCACAAATCTGTTCAGGCATACAAAAGAAATAAATAAGCCTTTATTTTCACCCAAGTGTCCATCCTGGGCTATTATCCAAAAATGCATGAGGACGTAAGTGGATATAAAGCATTTTAAACTTAATAGCTATTCATATATAAATATATGTTTAGTTCCTATATATCGTCATTTGTATAAAAAAAACTGTTTCAATCTAAATATAATCTGCACAATTAAAAACCCTTGAAAACACAGTCAGTGGGGTGGTAATAGCATTTTATGTTCTGGTGTTGTTTACCTGAGTACATCTGAGGTCTGATTGGAGTCGAGGGGGTGGGAGTGTTTGCTGTGGAGTAGTTCATCTGATTGCACTGAAGACACATGGAGGTGCAAAGAGGCCTGAGAGAGAAGGCAGAGGGAAAGAGTGGGTGTCAATGGCATTATAATGAAGTTATTAACCTTTTATTATATCTCATCTAAATAATTATAGCCCTCTTCACAGAGCAGCAAGGACAGCTGCTGTGAATCTGCAGCTAATTCTAGAGGCAAGGGATATCAGTGCAAATTATGTAGTTTTCTTGTGTCTACCATTACACACAGGTATTCAGTTACTACCAAATTAACTCTCCAGGGTAGTTACAAAATGCTGCAGAACAGATTTGCAGTTCATTCGTAGCTAAAAGACACATGTGGTTTGATGGCTGGACTATTTTTCTGGAGTGTTGTCATCAAAGTGAGGCCCCCCCCCTCAAAAACCAAGCCTCAGGGAGCCAGTGGCTCAGTGGTTAGAGCTCATACAAAGGGTAAAAGTCCTCGCCGATGTGGCCCAGGGTTCAACTCCAACCTGCGGCCCTTCAGTGCATTTTAACCCCCCCTCTCTCCCTTCCATTTCCTGTCAACCTCCAGCTGTACTGCTGTAATAAAAGCATGAAAGGCCAAAAACATAATCTTAAAAAACAAGTGTCATTACAGAAATTAAACAACAAATTTTAAAGTGCTGATAGGCAGATTTTGTTACCTTTGGACAGAGGCAGGCTAGCCGTTTCCCCGTTTACATTCTTTGTTATAAGCTTCATCTTTAATGGACAGGTGTGAGAGTGATATCAATCTCTCATCTTACTCTCAGCAAGAAAGCATGTTTCCAAAATTACAAACCATTCTTTTAAGAAAAACAAATCAATATCTAGAATTGTGTTTTTGTACCACTAGTGCCCTGTGAACTACCTTAATCGGTCCACTAAGTTTTCTTGTTCAACCAATAAAAGAACATATTTTTTACTTGTGTAAAAAGGCAGCACTAAAAGAAGCCTATTGAATAAACGTCTGAGCGGCTGAGTCTGGTACCTTTAGGAATAGTGGACACTGGTTCTGAGCCTGCGGACAGGCTGACCAGAACCAATCAGGGAGTGGGCCGGCTTTAGCTGTGGAGACAAAGTAGCCAAGTGCCAGAGGCTGCTGCAAGAGGTTAGGAACCTCTTCATGAGACTCCATACGGTCCGTACTCTGGCCCTGTAACAACGTAGAAAGACAGTCAGATCATCTGATGTTGTTATATTCCGACTCATTGAACAACATACATTGAGACATGAGATATGAGATCAAGGCTACTTTCAATATTGCAACATATAGGTCAATGGTGCACAGCACAGCCTGAAATTAAAGTCAGTGTAAAACACATTATGCATCGTTGGAAAAATGATTGCTGAAAAGAAGAAGAATTCCTTTATTAATATAGGAATATTTAATTATGGAGTTGAACATTGAACATTTTTTCTAATTTTTGGGGGATAGGGTTCACGCTGCTCTCCATTGACTCCAATAATGTGAGGATGCCTGCTGGTTAATTCTGTCTGCTAGCAAAAATCAGAAAAATGCATTAAAGCTCCTGTGTGTTGGGATGCACTACCAAGAGGGTAAAGAACACAAACTACATTTTACAAGTGCCAAAAGTGGAGACAGGCATTAGCTCAATGCTAACACATAATTGGAATTACTATTAAAACACTAACGGAAATTAGCATCGCCATTGCAACCCCATCCTTACATCTGATCCATTTCACTTCACATGCTTATAAAACCGACATGCATGCGTCAAAATGCTTTAGTGTCACGAAACTATAGTTAGCCATAAACCAACATTTGCTTGGTGCACAAGTGTCAGTTTCTCTTTCTGCAGCTGGATGGAGCATCCATTTTTCAGATCAAAACTGACAGCTGAGAAAGGTGTGACTGTGGTTTCAGACTGCTTAATTTTTTAATGATTTTTAAATCTTACTTTTTTCCATACTTGCAATATTCTTATTCATTTATATTTTTCTGTAGTGCGACAGTTCCAACTTTTGTCATTGCTTTACATGAAATTTGACTTTTTCACTGCCTTACGTTGTGGCAGGAAAGTATTTTTTTTGTGTGCCACTTTCTAAATTTCTGTGCTAAATGAAGGAATAACGTTCAGAAAAAAATATGTCACTCAATGTCTGATACATTTAATTTACACAAAAAAAATTCCATCCATGGTGAATTCACAGTGTAGGCTACTTTAATAAGGTGAGTTTCTCAAATTTACAAGGGGCACCTTAATGCATCATGAATACCTGTCAGTGCCCAAAAACCTATCTCAAAAAAACCTGACTCATTATGCCTCTTGATCTCATCAGAAGCACAATAACATTACACCAGCCCCCTATTGGCTGGCATTGATGATGCCTATCTCAGGAGGAGAAGGGACCCTCCCCCTGTATAACAGGCTGACATAGCAGCAGTCGTCATTCAAAAGCCTCTTCTCACTTCTCATAGAAGCCTGTTGACGACAGAAATTAGTTGCTAGGCTAAACTGTCCACAGACTAGAGTGCACAACTCGGGTCATGGGCGCCCCGTTGCCAGCTGTATGGTTGTCTACTACCGTGAAAACTGCTTTGCCACCGACTAGCCCGCCAGGCTAATCTGTTGGGGGAAGACCAAGACTCTGTGCTCCTGTTATCTGACAACGAAGAGGAGGAGGGATCCACCTTCCTTGCTAGCGATCGCAGGGCTGCAAAGCCCTCTGTCGCGGAGGTGGGCGACCAGCCTTTGCTGTTGTCCCCCATCGACTTCTACGTGCAGGACATTTGCAAGCGCGAGGCTAACCTGCTTAGCATCCTGTGGCTCGTTGCTCAAGCAGAGGTTGTGACATCTCGGTTTGACGGCAAGAAATTGCCCAAAGAAAAGAAGATAGGGAAGCAATTGTTGCCTATTTTCTATTTTGACTATTGAGATAGCCGTGACCTAGAAAGAGAGGCCATACAGCGAGAGACAACCCATCATGTGCAGCTCCCTGCTGGATGTGAGGGGATGGAGAACCACGGTGTCCATCAGATGCCGCCCATAGAGCCGCTGGTAGCGACCTACCTCCACCAGAAGGCCTCCATGTCCTCCTTGGCTCCCTCTCTCCCCGCTAGACCGCTTTCAGTCTAGCCTCACTTACAAGTGCTACAAGGCGACCTGACATCCCCACGGCCGTGACAATGCAGGCGGACCATGTGCTTCCACGTCATGATTTGGAGGCGTCAGAGCGCATGGACGGTGTGAGTTGCGCGCCGAAACACCAGGTTTCACGGAGTGGCCGGTCAGCCTTCTCTCTTTACACAGGGAGAGCAGGGCTGCCTGCACTCAGTTGAGATGGGTGCAGAGAACGAATTCGTTATTTAAGGAAATACACATTCAGGATGTTGACACACACTTCTCTGCTGCGTTTCTTGTGTGCAGGCGACTGCTTTACATCAACCGACCTGAGGGGGGCTTATTTCCACATTCCCATATATCCCCCACACAGGAAATATCTGCGTTTTGCTTTTCAGGAGATAGCCTCTGAGTTTATGGTTCTGCCATTCGATCTGTCACTGAGGCATGACGACGCCCAGGCAACACATCACCCTCATAGAGCTCAACCTGGACTCTGTCCAGGCCAATGCGGTCATATCCCGGGAAAGAGTGGACATTATACAGACAACTGTCAATGTTCCCAAAGGGGCAACATGGTTACCCTCAAACAATGCCAGAGGCTACTGAGCATGATGGCCTCCTCTGTGGTGGCCATACCACTGGGGCACCTGTATATGAGGGGTCTTCAGCGCTGGGTAGCCTCTCTAGGTCTGGACCCTCACCACGGTGTCCGCCGTCTGGTAAGGGTTTCCCGAGACTGCCCACTAGTGCTGTGCCAGTGGAGGAGTCTGGGAAGCACTGGCTGGCAGAGATCCTTTAGCTCCTGTCCGGCCCACCATGGCCGTTGCCACTTCGCAGGGACCTGTTGTCTCAGGCGCGGGGGAAGATATTCCATCCCCACCCAGAGTGGCTAACTCTATAGGCTTGGCCCGTGAGTGGTTTAGACTGAATACAGCAGGACCCCTCAGTGTTATTGACACTATTCAGTGTGCCAGAGCCTCATCGACTAGGACATTGTATGAGTGCCTGAGTATGTTTGAGAGCTGGTGTCTGAAATCACAAGCTATTCCTTTTCAGTGTCCTGTGGCAGTGATTCTGTCATTCTTACAGGACCTTATTGAGAAGGGTAATGCTTTCTCTACTGTCAAGGTGTACATGGGATCCATTTCAGCCTGCCATGTTGGTTTTGATGGAAAGACAGTCAGTCAGCACCCCTTATTGTGTCAATTCATGAAGGGAGGACACCGTAAACTGCCCACATCTAGGCCGCTGGCTCCATTGTGGGGTCTTCCCACAGTGCAAGGCGCTCTCGCTTGTCCCCCTTTTGAACCAATAAAGCAAGTGAGAATTAAAATGTTGTCCCTGAAGACAGCATTATTGCTTGCTTTGGCCTCGGCCAAGCGTATAGGCCACATTCATCTCTGTGCATCAGGCATGTATACATTTTTCACCTGGGATTACTGGGGTCAGTATGCAGCCTAACCCAGCTTTTATCCCAAAGGTTTTGGGCCCATGCTCCCCTATAGAATTGTCTGCTGTCTATGCCCCGCCTTTCTCCTCCAAGGAGAATCAGCATTTGCATACCTGTGTTCAGTTCGTGCACTGCGGACCTACATTGACAGGACCCAGAGTTTTAGACAGGGCAACCAATTATTTGTGTCCTGGGTGAAACCACATGTTAGGAAGCCTGTATCCAAACTGTCTTTCTCACTAGATTGTAGGGGCTATTGCCCTTGATTAAACTAGCAAGGGTCTCCACATGCACATTCCACCAGGGGTCTAGCAACCTCCTGGGCTCTTTTTAAGGGAGTTCCCATTCAAGAGGTGTGTGCAGCAGTGTGCTGGGCCTCGCCCTCACACAAGTTAGATGTCACAGCACCAACTCTAGCGCATATGGTCCTGAGCGCAGGCTCTTCTTAGACCATAGATCCTACCCAGTGAAGTCCCACTGGGGTCAGCTGTCTTCTTTACAGGCATGTCTGTCAATTCGGGAGTCAGTATTTTCCCTCAATGAGACACAAAACTAAATGCTATGAAAGAGAACTTGAGGTTATGCAATAACCCCGGTTCTCTGATTAGCACGAGTGAGTGTCTAACCAGACGACCCTCCTTGCTAGAGAAGCGAGGAAGAGGTGAGCTTGTTTTGTTTTGAATGACGACTGCTGCTATGTCAGCCTGTTATATAGGGGGAGGGTCCCTTCTCCTCCTGACATAGGCGTCATCAATGCCAGCCAATTGGGGGCTGGCGTAATGTTATTGTGCTTCTGATGAGGTCACGCAAGAGGCGTTCCCATAGTGAGACACACACTCATGCTAATCAGAGAACCGGGGTTATATCCATAACTTTAAGTTTGTTGTTTGTTTACATAACTCACAGGGAAGGCAAAATGTTGCAACACAGTGACTTTTGTGTCGCATAAGGATTTTACAGTTTCATTGTTGTTCTTTCGTCTCTGACACCAGCAGTGGCTATGGTGTCTGGAAAAATAGAGCTGCAGCCTACTGGTAAGCTAGCTGCATGCAACCGCAGGTATGTGTGGGGTTTTTTCTTCAGTGTTTTTTTTCTTCAGTTGACTCAAGTATGCAGGGGTGGAGTGTCTCTGTTAATCAATATAATTAAGGTTCTAAAGCCAATAGTGTTGCTTTAATACCGCAGTTGTAAGCAACTTTCAAATGTGTAGCTCTATCAGATCATACCCTAACTTTGCTGAACAGGTCTTTCTGTTTTTTTCCTGCCTGCCAAAGTGGCCGAAGGCATGACTAATGCTAATTTCAGACCCTGCCTGTGTGTATGTCCATGTTGCCTCACCTTACTGCCATCACCTCCATGGTGGTAATGAGAGCCAGGGGAGTGTACTGGTGAGGTGTTGGGCGAGATGTTGATGATGTCTGGGTCCACCAATTCGTTCTCCTGATCCAGCAGGTCAAAAATTCCGATAGCATCGGACCCATCTGAGGAGAGCAGGAGATTCATTCAACAGGACAGTGAAGATGTGCACTCCAAATGTCTCATATGCATATAAAATGATCCTAACAAGTTCCCCTTCTTATCTGTATGTTATTAGCCCAAAATATGTATTTTCCTGCATTTCAGAAAATATAGTTTAGGCATTGGCGTTTACGTTCAATGCCATTTTGTGGTTCATTCTGCTACGAGTATGGAATTTGATTGACCATACTTCATATTTCTGGAAATAAAAATACTTGCACAACAGAAATAAGCACTAGGTATAAAAGCATACACTAATACAAAACAGACTCTTAATGGACTAGAAGGATTTGGGAACAAACAGTGCAGATTAAAGGGGAAAAGCAGTAATTGCTGCATTTTCCCTTTGACATCTGTGACTTTGTTTAAGGTCCAGCAAATAGGTTGAGCCACACTGAATTAAAAAGGCAAGAAAATCCAAGGGAATGACTGCAAGACAGATAAGGGAGCACTACTGACCAGTGGTGGCGTTCAGAATGTCAATGTTGGGGTCGATGTTGGTGTAATTGGAGCTGGCCACTTGGACGAAGGCAGATGTGGGGAAGACCAGGATGTGGGTGCAAGAGGTGTCCTGTGGGGTGCTCAGCTGGGATGTCTGCATGTTCAAGGTGGTGCTGCGGCCAAACACTGAGCCTGTCGACACAGAGTCTGAAGGGAAGCACACAGGAAGGAGAGAGTGACGGATCAATAAACAGTGCAGCTAAGGAGAATGTAACAACACAGGTATCCTTTGCCACAATCCTTTTATATAGTATGGGTAAACTCTCTCAATTTGCCTGGGCTGAGCAAATTCTCCAATTATGAGCCAAGGATGTCATAACTCACAAAGGAATATAACACACTCAAACTCATTTGCATCAAACAGGAAACTGAAAACTAATCAATACTCCCAAACCAATCACTGAAATGTTAGCCTTCATCAATTTATACAGAATCTGTTGTAATCAAAACCATTGTGGCCCTTGTGATTACTTTAGTTTCTCTCTACATAAGTTATATGGTGTCATCTACTGAACTGTGTATCAAAAGCATGGAGGACTTCTATTTATTCACACATTCACACCTGGAAGCTGCCCAGTAAAGTCTGATTTGATCTGCCAACTGAGCAGTTCCACTGGAGCAGCTGGGTAAGGGCACCTCAGTGATGCTGAGGGTGGAGCAAGCACTGCTTTTCACCCCACCCAAACTTATCCTCGCTGTAATACCTCCACAAGAACCAAGAGTACTGGAGCTAATCTTTTATCGTCCTTTCACTGATTTTAACTGATTCAATTCCATGCAACACATTAATGAGTATGTTAATAATATACAAGTACCATCTTCACCTGAGCAGTAAGTAGCTTTACAAATGCGATTAAAATGGAGTGATTTTCAATATCATAGTAATAGTAATACAATTGGATTAAATGATTGTTGTGATGTGTTTATTTTTTGTATAAACTTAATTCAAAGAGGTACTTCATAATCACAAAAAAATGGATCTAAAATGTCATAACAGCTGCTGCGTCTCGTGCCGACAACTTTCTTAAATAAAATAAATTCAGTAAAAAATCCCTGTCATAGCTATTTGAGGCTACCACAGCCTTGCTGATCTCTTTCATTGTAAAGAGCTTTTTAGGAAGGAGATGCCCTCAGCCCATCATCGCTCAGCACA
The DNA here is from genome assembly GCF_963691815.1 of Echiichthys vipera. NCBI lineage: Eukaryota > Metazoa > Chordata > Actinopteri > Perciformes > Trachinidae > Echiichthys > Echiichthys vipera. The sequence goes on along the minus strand of NC_139839.1, from coordinate 22,997,239 downwards.
AGGCTGGTATGATGCACTGACAATCACCTACTACTTCCCAAAATAAACCCATTGATCTGGCTCTCCATCACACCGCACTGAGATCAATGGCCATCTGAGAGGTAGTGCTTTACGAGCAAAAGGTACACGATCTTCCCTGCCATCAATGCCATCAATCTGCTCTGGACAAGGAGTTGTCACACATTGTGATATGCTGCTGCCATCCATCATGCCCCACATTCACACACTTGAACACATCTCAGCGCTGCCTTTCTTGGTAGACTAATGCGATTCAGATGACAAGTATACGTTAAAACACAAAGTAAAACATATTTTTAATATTTGGCGTGTGCACACACTGTACCTGGCATGATGATAAAGGATCCCTGGGGCTCCATGGCAACCAAGCACACGCTGAGGATGCTGGGAGTATCGGAGGCAGAGATGCCACACATTCTACACATTTCCTTGAGACGGCGACTCAGTGACTGGAGGTTCCTCCTGCTCAGCAGAATACTCCAGTCTGGAGAGGAGAGCCACAGGGATGAATGAACAAGTGACACGCTGGTAGGAAAAACACTTGAAAGCATTTAAGTTTGATTAAACTCATGCTCCTTACCTTTTAACTCTCCGTGTCCTATCCTGCCCAGTCGGCCAATCACCACCCTCCAGGGGACTGATGTCATCTGCACCAGTCCCAAGCACCAATCCCACAGCTTCTGCAGGCCGAGCCGCCGAACAGAACCCTTTTTCCTCCGTGCCCTGCAGAACATGCATTGACTCATATGTCAAACCCAAGTTTTTCAACTTAATTTACACTTAAGTGAAAATGTGTCATTTGACAGCTAGCATGACATAACAGATGCAAAACTCACAGTTGTGTTACCAAGCAGACACATTCTAAGTGCTGGTAACAAGCTGCCGTGCGCCTTTTGTTAGGTCACAGAAATGTGCAGCTGTCATTGAATGTGGGACATTCATAGAGAAAAATGAACCAGTTGAAAGTGTGAAGGGTGATGGCAGGTCGCTTTCAAACGTGTAAAACATCAGTGTGAAAACCAGTGTTTCCCTACCATTATATTAGTGGGCCCTTCATTATTTAGTTCGAGAAGATGATTCACTACTACAAAAAAAACTAAAACAGAATTAAACAATCTGAAATTCTTTCTTTATTTTGTTGTGTTTGAAACTGAAAAACGATTTTTGATTTAACTTTGGACTGTTTCTATCGGAGAACATTATTTGGACCTTTTGAACAATTATTTAAGAGACATTTTCTGATGCAGAGTGTAGCCCATTGGGCAATACACCGATTAAAAATGAGTTTGCATTGATGCTTCGATTATTGCTTGTATAATTGTGATCCTTCTGTCTGAGGAGTTTTACAAGCCCCCCCCCCCCACACACACACACTGAATGCTATAGTTTTCAGACAAATGCGATGGACCAGATTGTTAAAATGACTTCCACGATAACAGCATTATAAACAAAAATGGTGTGACACCTTTTCTCTCAGCTGACACTTTCTTACATGACAGCAGTAAATTGTTTCTCATTAGTTGTGTCCATGGTCTATGCCTTATATATATATATAGTATATAGTCATATAATACCCTACATATAAAAGACATAAAACACAAGCACTATGATCCAAGTGCCAAATAATTACAATTAAAAACTATGTGAAGCAATCTGACGTAAGAACAGTCAGTGCAAACAACCATAAAATTTAGAACCAAACTTTCACCGTCACGGCTCATGTGACAATAGAGATGACACCGCGCTAGGCTACCTGACATATAACAGTTAATGGACTGGAGTTGAGATGTGGGTAAAAGAGGGGCAACACGCTGCAGATACCTCCACAGATAAGCATAAAAGCAAAGCATAAAAGGACAGAAGTCTGTCATCAAAGCAGACTATATTCTGAGTCTGACTCTGACAGGTAGGCATACTGTAGCCTATATATTTTTATGATAACAGCTTATTGTGCTATTTTATGTTGTCATTATTTTCTATTCAGTATTAAAGTTTGCTGCGCATAGAGCTGAATTAAACAGTGACTTGCAAAAGTATAAGCAGGCAGGTCTGGCTGAGTGGTGCGATCAATGGTGAGAGTGTTGGAGGATTAAATTCTGGCATTCAACTTTGGTATTGTTATGTGTGTATTTGGCATATTTCCCAACCGACATTTTGGTCCTTGATAATTTCACCTGCCAGACAACAATATGTGATACCAGCAAAAAGTCGGCTAACGTAAACCTGGTTCTGTCCCAACTGTTAAGGAAAGCCAACTCTTAACTCTTTCTGTACTACTTGCAGAGTTGAATAAGCTCAGTGCTAGTGTTAAAATGAACTGAATAAAGACTTTGAAGCTGGTAGGTTTTAATACCATGGTAGTCTTACCTGTTAGGCACATCTATGTTGATGATGCAGGTCTCTAGGAGTTCCCCATACAGGTCAGTGCATGTAGCCAGGAGCCAGCGTTGGTCGTGGGACAGACAGTATCCGACAAAGAGCACGTTGTATTTTTGCGATGCCTCCCCAAAAGTCTCTCCAAGCTCCGTCTGCTTGTCCTTTACCGGTGCTAGGATGAACGGAGGTGTATACAGGCGAAGACACTCCGGCCTCTGCAGATTGGGAAGTGAAGATGTCAGGATAATGAATATAGGATCAGCACTGTAACGCAAACACGTGAGCCCCCCCCCCGCAGAAAGAAATCAACAGTAGATAGATGTTCAAAACACATATACAGCAGTAGAAAACGACAGAAATGTATCCGTTCTGTGAGATGAGCGAGTGCCGACTGTCGCAACAACCCTACATGCCCACTGTGGAGCAGTGAGTGTATGGTGACAGGTGGGGCCCTTTCGGGCTGCGGGGGTACTTTACGGGGTGTAAAGGATGCCTGTTCAGCCCTTCTACACAAATGGATAAAAAATTGGACATGCTCCAGATACGTAAATGTTGTGGTGTATGATTGGCTGCTGGACTTCATCCTCACTTTCAATCCTAATGCTGAATTCACATTTCAGGCATCTTTACATGCAAAAGGGTCCTTGTGTCACTCCAGTTATCCCATCAAACTCCCTGTTTCCCAGCAAGGCAGCTCAAGGTTTGCCAGTGTGTGAGAGGGAAAAGATAGCGCTGGCTGTAAGGAAGGAAGTCCACTGAATTAGGTCCTGATCTATAGTGCCCCTTTGTCTAAACCTGGAGTCAAGATCCCATTATGGAGGTCTCAGGAGCTAGCCAAGCACATAATGGAAAGAAAACTCTGGAGTAGCAGAGGGTTACAAGTTCTCTGGGTCCTGTTCCAAAAGAAAACACTACAGGGATGGTTAGCACTGAGAACTCTATATCTCATTGCCCTCTTTCTTTTCAGTGTCAAACTAAACACTGCCGGAGCAAAAGGCTGGGTCGTATAAGGTCAGGTTCATGTTTGGTGGGAGAGCTTAGGGCCACAGCGTGAGCCTTTGTTTCCTTTCCTATCGATCAGCGGACAACGCTGGCATGTTAATGCTAACGCACACAGCCAATAGGGCGCTAGTCACTGATCATCTTAAGGGCTTAACTGCAATTGTACAATATTCTCGGCTTTACAATCATAATGTCAAAACAATTAGAGTGCAACTGCTGCTGTTGATTATACCTCTGGGCTCTTCAGTGCGGTGTCAATAGCCAGGCCCGGGCCGAAACCCGTCAATGACTTGACATTGGTGAAGGTGGGTAGTGGCCGTCTGCACTGAGCGAAGACGGAGAAGGCAAGAGACTTGAGGTGCTGGGCGTAGATATGGCGGTCTTCGCCTCGTACTGGCTGAAGCAGGTACTGGCAGGGGACAATCTGAAGGAGAAAAGACAACTTGCTAGACATAGGCAACACAAGCATAACTCTCTCTATACACTAACTGAAACATTTTAACAAAGCTCTGTAACAATACAATACAATCCGTGTAAGTTAGGGCTTCCCCCTAGATGTTGTTGATTTGAATAATCAGTCAAAAAGTTGAATGAGTTGAATCTCATCGTGTCAGTCGAATCACCACTGCATTTTCAGCTGCGTCATCGTTACACACAGTAATGCAGCAATAATACGACACACTGAAGTGTAAACCTTTACAAACCGACTCGCCTCAGAATGACCTGACTGTGAGGGAAACAGAAGAGTGGCGGAAACAAAGGGGAGAGTGATGTGGAGCGGAGTGACTCCTGTCTGTTCTGTGTGGGAACATGATGCTTTCACATCACAGATGATGAGGGAAGGCATCCAAACGTGGGTCTTACAGATAAAACATGAAAAGAAATTTAATGTGGGGCAGCTGCTCTTTAGGTGCACTGAACTGTACTGTGACTGAGCGGAGGTTCTGAATAATATATTTCTTGTAAGGTGTATTGATGAAAAACATTAGAATAATACTGAGTATTTAATAAGCAGTAACCAAAAGTGCTCCTGTTGAAAACATGACATGGAAAATTCTGATTCAGATACAAACCTAGTATAAATACTGTCATAGTTGCAATTATTTGACTCTTTGGTAAAAAGGTGTTGTTCCTCTTTATAGTATTTTCTTTTAAGGCTGGTGTAGTACGGTTAGAATGCATTATACCGTCATGTTTATGTCCCTAAATATATTAGGGGTGTCCCCGACTAAAAATTTTCATAGTCCAATCTGATTCGTCACATTTTGCCATTTTTTGTTTGTTTTTTTTGCTCATGAAAAACCCTCTGATCCGGGGCGGCGAGCCATGGACATGAAGCAGACAGCGGCTGGTGCATGTAAGTCCAGCGCTGCGCGGTCACGCTTAAAAGGACAGAAATCTGTCATCAAAGCAGACTATATTCTGAGTCTGACTCTGACAGGTAGGCATTCTGTAGCCTATATATTTTTTCAGATAGATTTAAAGCCCAGACAAGAGGCGCTCTGACTGTGCCGGATCCTGGACAGAACAACTTAGTCTACGAGGAGTGGGTTATTCCTGTACGGTATGATGCAGTCAAATGCGCCAAAAACACATCCAAAGCATAGCCTTAAAAAGTACCATAGGACTATATATTCAAACATGTAGAGCAATTCATGTAAAGCAGTATTTATTATTATTATTTTATTGCGGTACAGTTTTACAGTGTTGCTATTTTTCTGGTCACTCAGGGTATACTGTTAGTAATCATGGACAATTTAGTACTTTTGATGATGATGGATATGTCAGCAATGACGCAGTTGAGCATAATCTGTTTAATATCAAGGATAAATTGCCACACTAACATTGAATACACAAAGTAATGCATTTAACTTCATGATAATGAAACACAATATGGTCAGCAATAAAAAATGGGAACTTTACTCACCTGTACAGAAATAGAATTGCGGATGTGTGGGGGCAAAAATTGAAGCATCTCAAGGTAGCAGCGTAGCAAACCCAGTGTCCACACACTGGAGTGGGCTGGCACTGGCCCGGGGCCACCGTCGGCCTCCTCGTAGCTAAAGGGATCCACAATGTAAACAACGATGGCAGGTGGATACGTGATGGCGTGGGAGTCCCCATCCGTGGGAACGCCTACCTTCTCTCGTTCCAAAGTGCTGGGGAAAACACAGACACACAAACATTAAACCTTAGAAAACCACATTTACCTCATCATAAAAATGTATTTAAATAGCAATAATGAAGAAGACGCTTTGAAACTGGTACTTGAATGTAGCTTAGACTTTGCTAAAAATAAATAGTGACTTTATTGTAGAATTATTTGATTATTGTGTCTACCATAAGTTCATAGGAAGGAAGGAATGAAAAGAATAGAGAAGGAACAGGGTAACAGTTATGATGTGTGTATGATTGTCAATCAACTCTTGTTGTGACTTACTGTAAAAAACTGATATGTTCTGAGTTTTTTTTTAGTTTATGGTGTGCAGGCTTGCGTGTACTGTGGTACCTTTCAGGAGGCTCTGAGGGCCCCTGGGTCTGGCTGCTGGAGTTGTCCCCTGAGGTGCCAGTATTCTGGGAACCAGCCTGCTGTCCCAGCTGTCCACTCTGGGTGCCACCTCCCTGGCCCTGGGTGCTCATGCTCCCAAAGGGGGGAAAAGAGCTAGGCTTGGCAGACGGCATCCCACTGCCGGGATGGCCTGAGGATGTCACCAGACTGTTGGATGACACAGAGCCATTTCCGGTCGCACTGTTGTTGCTGCTGTTGTTGTTGGGAACGGAGGAGCCTGCGGCGTTCACTGAGCCCTGCTGGCTGACTGAGCTGGAGTTGGAGCTAGCTAGTTGTGCGGATGATGACTGGCTGGACAGCGGTGGGGGACTGGGCTGTGTGAGGAGGGAACTGTCCAATGGCTGTGATGCGAGGTATGGGGCTAAAGGAAGAAAGAATGGCATTGGACTTTCATTAATAACATTAATCACACTTTAGGTAAATTAAAATATACATTTCTACTTGACCTCTTCCTTCACTGCTTTCAAGATCTTTTTCAAACAGTCAAGGCTCTCTAGCTAGTCTATTTCATAACTAAAGTGGTGGTGTTTAAGATGGAAATTCAGCAACAAAGATCTGACTAAGCTGAGCATTGACCAACAGAAGAATCAGAGACTATGTAGAATCAGAGAAGCAGCAGAAAGCCGGCAGGCTGTAAATGACACATACCGAGGTTGTGGCGACACACTTGTGCATAGAGTTTGAGCTTAGTGAAGGCATCGATGTTGTTGCTGGCAGCCTTGAGGAACCAGTCGCTCACTGGCTGATCCACAAGGTTCTTGGCTCCATTGCCGCCGACAAGGACAATGCCATCGGGGTAGCCTTTGGAAATGGGCCGGTGCTGGCCTAGCCGACATGACTGTAGAAAAACATAGGCATTGTGTGTGAACTAGTGCATAAATATAACTAATAGTTAGAAAAATGGAGGCTTGAGTGTAGTTCCATTCGTATTTGCAGTGTTTCCAATAGAAAGTGATCACAAATTATTTTCGGTTATTATTATATTTGCACAATTAACTGCCAAACATAAGGTGGAGAGAAGTTAAGAAATGTTAGGTTTGAACAGTGTGAAGCACTCTTCTTCAGAGTCTCTACCTCGTAGACAGCGGTGAGGTCGCGGAAGAAGCTCTTGGCACCGCTGAGCAAGGCCTCGTTGTCGGGACAAACCACCAGATACCCAATGTCCCGCTGGGAGCCAAAGGGATCAAGCAACAGTTTCTCCCAGTAGGGCAGACCAAACGGAGACAGGACCACAAAGTCATACTCATAACCCACCAGGAAGGTGGGGATGGGCAGGGGCTCTGGGGACTCGTCTGTGCCTGTGAGGGTGAGGTGGAAAGAGGAGGAGAAAACCAAGTGGGGAAGGAGGTAGAAAGTAAGAACCACGAGTGAGTGTTGTTTACAGGTGAGTGTCAGCTACACTCCCTGCCTCTTTCCACCCTCCACTGTGCATCAGACTGTAAGGTCGCTAAACGATCTGACAGCTCCTCCCAACAGAGCTGACGTCTGGACCACAGCAGAGGGACCACACTGCCTATTGACCTGACCTAACATCCAGTTGTTTTTCTACCCCAAGACACACACATTCCAAATGTCACATACTCAAAAAACACATTATTACCCCCATAGTTACTTTAAGAATCTCATTCCTCAAACATATATGTGGTGGAAAACAACGATTCACTAATATATGATTCCAATACAACTGAACTGGATGGTAGCAAAGCATACATCAGAACTGTATGTCAAGGGAATAAACTGCCCCAGTTTGTCTACAGCTTTACCGTAAGAGCCCCGTCCAGCCATCTTGTGGAACTGCTGCCAGGTGAGGGGACCCTGAACGCCCCACGACCTTACTGTCCTCTTTTTCTGGATTGCGTCCTGGAGTACAGGCTGGAGAGACATCAGCACCCGCAGCACATCCTGAGAACACAGCGTGCTCACGTCCACTGCTGGAGAATGGAGAAGAAGAGGAGAAGAGACATGAGAAACATTTTTTAAAAACCTCCAGAGCAGACACGCTAGTGGGCATCTCAGCTAATCTTTTTGTCATAAATGTAGTTAAGGTTAATTGTCCAGATCTGTACCTTTTTGACTGTAATTTACAGGTATATGAGATTTAGTTAAATGAATAACACTTGGATTACAGATGTGCATTGAGTGAAATTCCTGATATTACAAAAGTCGTTTAATTTGTATGAAGAATATTCTCAAAAAGTGACAATAGGTAAGCTATTCGCACCACAAAAGAAAAAAATCTTTATAAACACATAATTATTCTAGTAAGGTTTTGCTTTCGTGTTAAATACATGATTCGGATTATTTGCAGATGGCCTCTTTCAAGTTTTTTGAACTCTTTCGAGTTCAAAAAAATAAAATTGGCCAAAGAAAACAGAATTTGGTATCTGAGAGAATGGAAATCTATAGTGCAACATTTCTCACCGTTTTGTTTGGCCCAGTGGTGCAGACAGGTGCTCTTGACCAGCGCCTCGTCCACCTTGCCACCTGACATGTTGTCCATGAACTGTCTGCCATGCTCCAGGGCCATGTAGCAGTCGCTGTGGTAGTCCCTCTCCTCCACTCTCACACATGGCGGTACAGGGGCCCCACTTGGCCCCCGTGTCACTATGTCATGTTCTAGGACTGAAATGGGTGAAAAGGGGTTGGTACACTGGTCCTGTAGGAGGAGAATCAGCTCATCTGGGACACGGTCGCCCCTTCCTACTCCACATCTTTCTAACGAGGAGAGCCGCAGCTCCTCAAAGCGCTTTTCTGCCTCCCTGCTGACGTCTGAGCCGCGGCCGATGATATCCAGCTCATCCTCCAGGAAGAGCCCTGAGCCGTTGCCGTATCGTCGATTGACCACGGCGCTGAAGCCGCAGCTGCAGGGTTCCTGAGCCTCGCCGATGGGGTCGCTTAGATACACGCCCACATCAGCTCCTTTTATGTTCATGTTACATACGCAGATGCAGCAGCTGTCAAAGTTGCAGTCCTTGAAGAGGTTCATGACTGACTCTGAGAGGATGAGGGTGACGTAGAGGCTGTGGGCCTCTGGAATGGAGGGGACGGTGGCTGGCTCTACTGAATTCAGCGGTCGGCAGGTGGAAGGGGTGGAAGCTGGTGAGTATAGGTCGGAATTCTCATACTTGAGCGAGCCCTGGACACTGGAGGGGCCTCGAGGCGTGCGTGGGGTGCGTGGCGTACGTGGGGTAGGGGCAGAGAAACGTGGGGTGGCAGGTGAAGGCAGGATACCAGCACCACTGTTACTCGGTGGAGCACTGTTAGACATGAAAGGCGTATGGGTCTGAGGGGTGTATGTCTGGCTGTAGTCCTGGTCCATGGTGCTGCCCACACTGGGGATGTTACTGAGGACAGAAAGACAAAAGAGCACGGATTTAGAAACAGCTTGCAAACTAAAAGGCGGCACTCCAATATGTTTGATGGGGGAAACATGAAGAGACATTTTAGTGGTCTCAAAATGGGATAAGGCGTCTTCAGGAGGATGACTGAGAAACTCAACAAAACTATATGGACAGTTGATCGCTATTAGACAATGATTAAGAATAGCTCTTATAATCACACGCTATTCATTTTCCATCGCATAAAAAAAAAGAAGGAAAATGTCATATAAAATCTCAGCTGCAGTTCTGATGTACTGTACATCTAATTGTGGCATGAAAATGGAAGCATTAGTACACAGAACACACTTGTTTTCCCAGAACGGCAATGTTGAGTACACAGCTTCAAAAAACAAAATACCGTTATACAAGTGTCTTACAGCATTTGTGAAGACAGATTGATTTAAATAAGACAGTAGGGCACCACAACATTTGCTACAAAACAAATGCACAGGGAGCTTAGACTGCACACATGTTTACATGAGAGAACAAGAATGCAGGAGAGAGAGAGAAAGTACGAGAAACGGGTAGCGAAATGAAGCAGAGGGAGAGAAAGACATTCAATAAACATTTCGGCGAGTGTCCCTCTGAGGTAAGGTTTATTTTTGGGCTGGCAAGCAACAGTGATGAAGCAGGGATATAGAGAAAGAGTGCAAGAGAGAGAGTACAGGAGAGAGAGGGGGGGTAGGAGGGAGGGAGAGCACATCATGTCCCTAGCTGTATGTGGGGAACAACTCCTGGCACAGACCCATTAGAAGGAAGTCCCAGCACAACTCTCTTTTTTTCTGCAGCCAGGGCGCGTTCAACATGGACTGCAGACACGAGGGCAGCACCAGCACAACATTATAGGATCTTTACCAGTGACTATTTGGACGTCCGCCAAGCTTAGTCAAATGCAGACACCGCTCCCTGCATGCACAATCCATCGAAACCAGACTTAGCCCTCCAATTACTTAAAAAAAGGAAATCATGAGCCCTACTCGTATTTAAAATTAAAAGAGGAATGTTCTAAAATTATATTTAATAATCATCAGGCAAATGCCGAAAAAAGAACAAATTACTTCTTGTAAAAGTCAACATTTCCGGAGAAACTGCATGCTTTTAAGTATTAAAAAGAAGTTTGTTGCATGGTTAAAGAAGAATAGGCTACACAATCTATTTCTTAAGTGTAAGTTAACTTAAGTTGCGTTTTAAGCTCTTTTTTCTGTTAAGTTTGTGGCTCTTGTGACATAACACATGCCACTATATAGATAAGGACTGGTTGGTTAAATCAATCGTCCTACAGACAATAGTATGCCAGGCAGACACAGCTGACAACCTCGCCTGTGGATGCAGTGGAAACAGTCTTTGACATAAGTATATCCTGGCTGTGCGACCAGTAGACGTCCGCTGACACAGAACGTGTCCAGTTCCCACACAGGTGAACTGGAACTCAGCTGCCTAATTGTCTGCTTTCAGTCCGGGAGAAATCATCTAAATTGGCGTCCCATCCTTATAAGTGCATTTTATGCAATTCAACCAAACAAAAGAGCATCAGGGTGAAATGTTCTGCTCAGATTAGCAAGATTGGATATAGTGATAGAATATAAAGATAACAGTGAACCCCTCAAGTTTGATGGGCCTGACAGATTTTATTTTCCTGGGGCGCTGAAACACACGGGTATAATACACTTAAGTCCATACCCCATGTTTTTCTGTTAAACGTGTTGATAAGACATTCCCATGCGTGAAACGTAGCAGAGGTGTTGCTGTATGTGGTTAAGAGGAACAGTGACAGATATACTAGACTCCAAGCAGCTATGAGCAGTTAGGTGGCATGGAGCTGCTATGGGGGCCCATCTCACCACTCCCGTGATAATCCTCTTCTTCAACCAAGATGGTATTTTACACTCATTTCCCTGCTCTGCCTGAGGCAGCCATGCATGGGAAATTGAGCAGCCTGCTAAGGGGGTTTCCAGGGAGAGACCGGAGGGTGTGTGGACAGAAAGGGAGCAAGGTATGAGTACATGCTTCTGTGCACACACAACACAAACAAGCCAGCCAGCACGGCCTTGGTATTTCTTCTGAGGGTCTAAATAACAATGCTTCAGCAACCTTCTGCACAGATCATCATGATAAATGATAAAGAATATTTGAGACAAGCTAGATAGGAATTACACCGAAATAACAGCCAAGCTGCTGCAGCGCTGCCTGCCTTTCTACATTGAGTTGGCTTTTGATAATGGCCATAAATAACTAAATATTTCATGTTATTTCATTATAAATGTCATTTTTTATTTGTTATAGAGAGAAAGGGTTGAGATTGTGTCCTAAGAAATGAAACAGAAAGTGTTGAGTTAAATATAAATATCTAAAAGTAAAAATCATGTCGGTGACATTCTACATACATACACACATTGAAATTGTAGTGAAAGCAATATGGTGTCAATATGACTTTGTGATTTCAACTTCGTGCGTCTCATGGGAAAAATATGCGGGACTTCGAATGTCTAGATGTTCCGCAGCCGAAATGCAGTTAAGCCACGCTGCTCAGGTGGGCTGTGTGGCTGCTCCAATTTGTTAACATGCGCACTGAAGAAAACGCATGCACACACGCTGCTCATGCATGAGGCATGTAGAAGAGTGTCAGCAAGGCCCAGCATTGATATCACTGGAATCCCTAGATGTGCTTTTGTCAAGCTATGTTAAGTGTATCATTTAACTAGCTGCATGGTACTGCCTACCCACAGTTGTTGTGTTAGGCTTAAGATCCTGGATGTGTACTAACAGCAAACCCCAGATGTCTTCTCTGAAGATGGAAAACACAAACTCAATGAAAAACACTACAGCGGCATACCTGTCCTTGTTGAGGAAGGTCATGACAGGCACGGGGTTGAGCATCTCCCTGCCCATGGTCCAGCTAGGTCGGTAGATGCAATCCTCTGGTATTTTGACAGGTGGGAGACACTGGCTGGGTAATGTCTTCAGAGGAGCGAACATGGAGCAGCCTACGAACGGCTGACACAGCTCTGGCTTGAACACAAATGAATAGTCCTACAAGAGGGACAGGAAATAAAGCATAGTAAGAGGATGATGCCCTCCTGTCCTCAATGAAGGTAAGGGTACAGGGATATGCAGAATGGTAACCTCCGAAATGTGAACACCATGTTGAAAATAGGATGAACAAACAAAACATACAAAAGACAAATTGGGGTATTCCTGACTGAGACTTTGCGACCTTATACTCCCAGTGTATAAGTTAGTGTGTTGCTTATGCTAAGCAGATGCTTGCTGACAAAAAAATGACCCATGTATTCCTAATGTGACTGGGTGGCCACCCTTGCTGCCTCAAAATGAGTGCGGTGAAGAAAACACATCCATCAATATTCATTCACTTTGACTTATGACATTTACTGTTTCTGGCAGTAAATTCAATACTGCAATAATACTGACAAGTTTAGTGAGTCAAGACCCACCTTGATCTCAGATGGCTTGGGACTGCAGAAGCTCTCCTCCACTTCAATCTTAAAGTGGCCTCCCAGAGATGAGGTCCCGTCCAGCGAGGTCATGCCTGGGGCCGTATCCATGCTGCCGTAGTCCTTGCTGCACATGTTCATGGGTGAGTAGCCCATGATGTGCTGCTCTAGGGAGGGAGGTGTGGGAAACATCTGGTGCAGGTCTGCTGAACCTGTTGGTGGAGAAAAATAAGGGGCCATGAAAATATGACAGACTTGGATTACAATAAGTTTGAAGAGGAACGAGGGCAGAAGGTGTAACAAAAGTCTATTCCAACACTATTTTCAATATCACACAGCTTACACCTCTAAACATGCTGATAATGAGATAAACCTGATTATGTTTTGTTTCCAATATCTTAATTAACCTACAAACAGCACTTTGTGACACAAACCATTTCTGAAAATAGCACTTATGTGAATCAAGTGGATGACTTAAAGTAACGTGTGTAATCTTAAGCAGTTAGGGCCCCACTGTTTGTTTCCACAGCTTCTGTCAAGATGCTTGCTGATGTATGTTTTCTTGTTCTGCAACCAAATATGACAAGCAGCTGTTGTTCTAGCCAGCTACAATGTAAATACAAAACAGATGAATACTTATGAGTCACGCTTTAAGTCTGACAGGCATCTGCGCCCATGACTGATGAAATGTTTACATAGTTTTTCACAGTTACCTTGGCATGTCAGTTCACAATTTTTTTTATTAGCGAGAGTATTTACAGGATCCAGCAGAGCTGTTTATGCAAAGTTGAAAGGCTGCTTTCATTTTCACAAGATCATTTTACTCCAAACTAGGAGGACACATTTCCTGGTAAAGATATCTCTAAGTAAAAATGGCCAGAGGGGGATATCTAAGGCCTCAAACTACTGTAAATGTGAGCTGCTTCCAGGAAGGCTAACAAACACAATTCATGGTAAATGGGCAGAGACTAGAACTGTACAGTATCTGTTCATGAAACAAAAGCAAAATGGTAGATCTGAGACAAATTTCCTTCATAGTAAAATAGTGTCCTTAAAATTTCTTTTGCTCTACATTAGTGCACCGAGCTCAAACCTAAGAATGAATGACTAAATGAAAATAAATACAGAAATACTGTCTAGTACAGTTGTGTTCAACAAATAAGTTGGAACTTTAAGGACACAATGGTGTTAACATAGAAAGCTAGACAACAAGACACGCTGGTGTTCAGCACTGATGCACAGTGAAGTGAAATTACGGCCATATTCTCCACCACTAGGTGGCAAAGACAAAGGTGAGCATCAATGATGCTTGAGTAATAAAAGCCTTAATTTTATTTTGTGGATTAAAAGGTTGTGATGCCATTTCACTTCTATTAAAAATCTCAGTGCACCATTGCATATTTTCAAGGGGCTCACAGGCATGACACATCTGATTCTGGATTAACATTTGAGGTGAATCCATCCTTGTATGTTAAGGAGACACGGGCATCAGTGTTCAGGGAAAGGGGAGAGAGACATCAGTAGAGACAGATGAAGAGATACATACTAATGCAGGATACAGGGTCCAAAGTGGATGACTTTGGTTCCTTGCTGCCAAACTTCTCATCCGTTCCATTCACCGGTCGCCTGGAACCAGGCTGTGGACAAAAAAAATGTTTGATAAGTATTGAACACATGACCACTTTGGTCACTCAAAGTGTCATTAAGTAACACTGCTCTAAATTCATCCGTTATATTTCTCAGTATCACACATGACATCTTCTTAGAGCAACTGGAAAGTGCGTAGTGAGAATTGTCAGCTGATGATGGGCAGAGTGAAGACACTGCCTTGGCGCACGCATGCCAGTGGAAACACACACTCAGACACACACAAATACTGTGCCAGACCACACTCTGCGTAATGAGATATTCATTACAGTGTCAGCCGAACTCTCTACTAACCGCTAGGTCATCCTCGTCCGAATTGAAGAGGTTGTCCAAGTCGTTGATGGACACCACCAGGTCTGTCTCGTGGATCAGGCTGGTAGAAGCCATGCGATTGTGAGCAGCTGCCCGCTGAGCATCTGCACAGACATACTCAATGTTAATACTCAAATATTAATGTCTACAAGTAGATATTGGCTGCTTAAGAAGTCCATTAAAGGTGAGAATGCTTGCTTTGAGCTGTGATTGTATATGCTAACTGACTGCCACGGTTGGCCTCAATTTACTCTCTATTCAATGAATTCAGAACTTTTTTATCAATTCAGTTATTGAAATTCTTGTGGCATAAATAATCTGTGTATAAAATTTAAATGAAAAAAGAATTGAGAATAAATGCTCCTTATTTAATGAATGAGTGCTATTTTTATTTACATATTGGAAAGACTAAAAGTGTAACTGTCAAGTTGTATTCACTATGGCAGGGCCGCAAATTCACAGAAAAAAACCAAGGGAGTTGTTACGAAATAAAGAGGCTCCTTACCATCTGACTGACCGGCTCCTCCATCTTCACCCTGTGAGGAAAAAGACAGACAGGAAGGTCAGATGACCAGTGATTAAAAACCACAGACATGGGACACAGTGGTTACAGCAGTAACCACGGGTTCGACTCAGACCTGTGGCCCATTTAAATAAAGAATAATAAAAAATAAAAAAATAGCTATATGACACCATTTCTCAATGACTCCAAGCGACCTTTTCTGCAGTATATGTTCTATAAGAAAGGTTTTCATATTGGTGCGTATTGGGAAACATATGAGATACCGATATCTCTGTGATAGGTCAATATCATCCGACAGATTTATCGGACTGGCTCTAGTTTCATTACTGTGTTAAAATGTGGGTGTGTGAGCCCATGACTGTGATTAAGAACTTTACAAATAAATCTGAGTTGATATAAATCACAGTACAGAATTAAAACAAAAAAAAGCTGCAAGATTCAACTCACAAAGGGGGTGCCTTTCTTAAATCAAGGCAAAAACTAATAAGGAAAAAAAAGAAATAATAACAATAATTGTAACAATAAAAAAAGAGAAAATTGGACAGAAACAGAAGAACAGAGAAAAGGGACTGCTTGCCTCTGCTATGGTAAACGAGATTTCCAGTGTGGATCGGAGCAAAATCATGATCCAAGGAATGGCCTCTTAGGCTCCCACCTGGACATCAATATCTGGGAGGGCTGGCCTTCTGAGTGTGAGTGTGTGTGTGTGTGTGTGTGTGTGTGTGTGTGTGTGTGTGTGTGTGTGTGTGTGTGTGTGTGTGTGTGTGTGTGTGTGTGTGTGTGTGTGTGTGTGTGTGTGTGTGTGTGTGTATGTGTGTGTATGTGTGTGTGTGTGTGTGTATGTGTGTGTTTGTCCGCTTTTATGATGGGTTGTGTGTCCACTGCGCTGAGCAGTTCTAGCTGGGGAACAGGAATGTTATGTCCTAGCCATTGATTTCATTCTGCTCCAGGGCTTTTCTCTAGAGTAACGCAGGCTTTAATCTGTCTCCCTTAAAGGACCAGCCCACAGCAGCACACATCTGCACCAAGGACATAATCTATAGGTGGTAATGATGCCTTAACCCCTTATCAATAACCTGGCCTTGGGTGGCAAAGTGTGTATGTGTGGAGTCCTTACATATTCCAAATGTGTGTTCGACTCCAAGGCTGCCTGCATGAAAGCATACCTCATACCTCCATCTCACTTGCTAATCTCATTTATCTGAGGCTTCTTTACGTGTATTTATATTCCATAATTCAGCATGTTGACATTGATGTACCACTTCTGTGCAGTGATATGATGATCAGACGGTCCATTACAGCATATGTGTCAAATGGCCTGCAGCGGAGTCAATATCTCTCCAGTTTGAGGATTTGGTAAGAGCTGCAATGAAGGAACGCCACCTTTTTTCTCATTCACACAGACCAGGCAGACAGAACGCCGGCATTCCAGAAGAAAAGGAGGTGTAGGCATCTAGCGTTTGTGATCTGCTCCCATAATCAATCATTCGAAGCCAACCCGACCCACAACAGTAGAGAGAAGGACAGAGACGGACTGCAGGGCCTGTGCGTGTTTGAGAGAGGGAGAGAAAGGAGAGAGCGAGGGGAAGAGATGGTGGACTAATTGCACGCAGTTTTTATGTAAGTTATTAATAACTTCTAATAACACCATCTCGGCGCTGTTGCGGCTCTGTGACTACCGCCGATGCCCGCTCAGATGTGTAACAGATCTGTCCCCACGTTCCGTCTCCATGTCTTTCACACATTGAGGCATAATAGAGGCGCAGCAGCTAACAAACAGGCAGTGTGAAAGGGGTATTAGTCTGTTCACTGGAGACGCTCATGTACGCTTCACATTAGTTATCTGCACTCTATAGTGAGCCACTGGTGAGTGATTTAATAGTCTGATGAGCAATGAATAGAAAAGATGCTGTAACAGTGTGCCGAGCTAAAAACTCACTCAAAAAAAAACAGAGACAAAATGCTACAGAATAATAACTGGAATTGAACTTTTTACCTTGACATACTGACATTCATTAAGAGGAAATTCTCTTGGTGCTCCAGATTTATATTCCACATCAGCCAGGTTGGAGGTTAAGTATATTGCAGCTACAAAGAATTAAAAATATGCTTAAGAAAAGGGATCCAACACTATTGCTTTACCAATCTGAATAAAAAATTGGAGAGGAACACCCACACGCATGTGGTGGATATACACACAAACACACACCACATAAAGCAGACAGTGGAAGGCTCTGTTGCACAGACTGCTCTTCTGGGACTCTACACTCCACTGAGAGCTGCCTTCACCCTCACATTCCAGCACAGACTGGGGGGACAGAAGAGAAGCAAAATATTTGAGTGTGCTTTTTAAGCTTAATGGTTCAGTGAGCCAGGTTTGTTGCTGTGGTTTAAGGCTCCGGGCTCTGTGAAGCTTGCTGCAAACACGCAGCCAAGGAAAGGAATGAACACACACATACGCACGCAAGCACACACGCACACACGCACGCACGCACGCAAGCACACACACTTTCAATGCTGTGGGCGATCCACAGCTAACAGGTGGCCCTTGTCTGGAGCCGCAGCCAACAACACCAGAAGCAGAGGCAGAGCAGAGGAATACAGTGGGAAGGAGGAGGAAGAAGGCAGATCAAATAGGAAAAACATAACAACATAAAGGAAATTGGACAGGCTAACTAGTTGGTGTTTTTCTGGGCTCAACCAACAATGGAAATGCAGGGATTGCTTCCAGTTCCGTTAGACTTAGGCAGTGAAAACGGATGTATGCGTTATTTTTAGTGCAGTATCGCAGAAGATGCAGATGGCCTATTTTCTACCTCGCCTGCTCCCTGATCTTCTAAATCAGCCCTCTTTCAGCCCCATTTTTTACCACAGGGAAATAGTAAGGAAGGTGTGAATAAAGTGGTTACTCCCCAACGCTGCCTTTTAGGAAGGCTTCACACCGCTTAAGTGCCACTGAACTTTCTGCATTAAATCCAACAGGGTGTGGCTGCAAACTGGATTGAAAGCAACCAACCAAAAGGTGTGTGCATGGCTTATTTGTAGGCAGAGCAGAGTTTAACATGTACTGTTTTGCAGGTCAATGAGTCACAGTAAAGAAATGGCGGGGTGTTAAATAGCAAAGTGGAAGTTTATGACAGGAACCACCAGCACTACAAGTGGTAGTAGAGCTGTATTAATATCCCACAATGACACTAGCTACACTACTCGGTGATTAATCTAGGAAGAGTCATGATCCTTTAATATCTGACCATCCACGCTTGATTAGGATATTTGTGGTCTTAAATTACAAGTTTAAAATATTCTTGAATTGTAGTCCCTAAGATACAGGATGCCATGAATACCATGTGGAATTGTGATTAAGGTTCAAATGTAAGTTTTGTTGGCATTGAAGCTGTAAAGAACCTTTTTAGCGAATAGCATCAAGACATCTAAAATATGTGGGCGCATCAAAACCTGAGCGCAATGAAAGTTCTGGGTATGTTCAAAATGCATAGAGCAGAGGAAAGAGTTGGTGTGGAGCACATGTTGTGGGAGATGCAGTTAGATGTCCGAGTTGTACTAAGGTAATGTTTGCCAACAGAGAAAGGTACTGCAGATTGTTGTTATGGAAACAAGTTGCAAAACCTGTTTTCAATTTATCTGTACACCATTTAATTGATAATGCACACGGAGAAAATGCAACAGTTGTAACGTGGCCTTCAATTTTACCTGGTGTCTATATGATGCTCTTGTCAAGAGCTACAATAAGCAAGAGGGGGGGGTAGAATATACACCCATTAAATACCGCAAGGCTTAGACAAGTGACACTCCAGGTCAGAAACCTTTCTCACTCCTCGCCTTGGCTTGCCTTACCTTGTGTTTTTTGCCTGGCTCACGCTCCCCGCCTGCCTTATCCTTCTTGTTGGAGAATGTGAACTTGACATCTCCTTCCTCGAAGGCATAGGGGTCCACCTCCGGCTCGTGATCTCCGTCTGTTATGGCAGCAGATAGGTACTGGTTCCTCCTGGCTCGATACATCTGAACACGTTCTTCAGACACCTTCAGGGGCCATTTAGATGTGGACATCACCCTGGGAAGATGAAAACACTGAGTTGTGAGTAGACGAGAGATTTACAAATCACAGGCAACATATAACACCAAATCATTACAAATGTACACTCAACATTTCAATTATCAGTTACCACATAATAGAAAGTACAGTTGAATTCAAGTCCAGAAGTAGAAAGCGAACTACTTCAAAATGATTCTCTGTTTAAATGTCAGCAACATTTCCTCAGCTGCTCTGTTTTGGCCCCATGCTGCCAGATATCATATGTTGTAGCTCCCACCATGTTTATCTGCACTAACAGAAATGGCAGTGATTGCAAACTATTCTGACAGCTGTCAGGCAGCAGAACTGGATGCATCATATTTGTTGTCAGACAATTACATTTCTAGCAGATTTATGGAGACGTGGTGACTGCAGCACTGACTGCTCATACACTTACAGACAGACACATTTATCACTTGTTACTGTGACTTGGCTCATTGAAATCTCTTAAGTGGTTATGACTGTGTGGCCTACTTGTTCCTTACATGTAACAGGACAGGGAGGGAGGGGAAAGAGAAGAAAACTACTGGCTCCTCGGTGAGAGAGGAGGGACTGACCCAACTTATGTGTTATCCCTCCCCTTTGCTGCCTCCTATATTTCTCTGCACCTCTGTCCTCTCGTCGTGCCTGTCCTGCTCTGATGTGAGGTGATGGGGCGCAGTGGCCCGGGCCAGAGATTAGCCGCCATTCAGAGCTGTGGCTGGGAGGATTACAGATCACTAGAATAGCCATCCCAAGCGGCTGGCCCCTTGGGATTGCATAACCCCGCCGATAATTCCTACTATGGCCACCCTACGGCCTACTGGTCACTCCGCCTGTCTTCACACTGTACGAGCCCCTCTCACTCTGTCCATCTGTGATCGTCTTCTTTCCTATAACTTCTTCTTGGTGCAAGTCTCTCTCCAGTGCCAGCCAAACTGATAACCTGCAGATGGTATTTCTTTCATCTTCAACTGTTTTACAATAGCACAGGTTTATCTATATCTAAACCTTCCATTACTCGTCCTCTCTAAGAGTTCTGGCGTCCGTGTGTGTGTGTGTGTGTGTGTATGTGTGTGTGTGTGTGTGTGTGTGTGTGTGTGTGTGTGTGTGTGTGTGTGTGTGTGTGTGTGTGTGTGCGTGCGTGCATGTATGCGTGCGTGCGTGTGTGTGTGTAGGAATCGAGTAGTGCTAGCCCTGCACATTGGTGATGTATGATGTCAAAAGGGCACATAGCAAGAGATTAACATGCTGTATGCAGCTAAGCGCTATACCGAACATTCTGAAGCAGATGGAAGAGGGAGGGGGTGTGAGGTGGGGGGAGAGCGAAAGAATGAGAAAGAGGGAGAAGGTGGGTTTTCCATCATTACTCTTTCAAAACATTTTTTCTGAACTATTGAAAGTGCTCCAAAGCGGCCTGGGGCTACACTGTGACAGGGGAAATGGTTTGGATGCCAAACTGCTTAGTCAGTCTGCAAAGGGCTGAAGCCCTTATCACCCTGTGTGTGTGTGTGTGTGTGTGTGTGTGTGTGTGTGTGTGTGTGTGTGTGTGTGTGTGTGTGTGTGTGTGTGTGTGTGTGTGTGTGTGTGTGTGTGTGTGTGAGAGGGCATTGAATAGTGACTGTTAATTGGCAGGTGTTACTTACTCTGTGACCGACACCAGGTTGTCCTGTGATGCTGAGGACTCGTCCCTCAGCTTGTCCCCTGGTAGCAGTATCGTGGGCAGCTCGGCTTCTTTCCTGCGGGGTAGGTTGAATAACCTCCATGGTGCGTGGGAGTTGTCCTCCTCCAAGTTGACTGCTGCGCCCACATACACAGTAGGCTCAGGAGGCTCAGAGTAGGTCGAAGCTCCGGGGTGGGAGTGGGGGTGATGGGAGTGGAAGTGCTGGTTCAGACCGTCTGGCCCTCCGGGTTCCTCGCCGCCACCCTTCACCCCGACAAGACAGGGCTCCGGGGGTGGCTGGTAAAAGTGTTGGCTGTTGGGGGTTGAAGGGTTCTTCATACCCTCCCCTGACTCCTCGCCACGCTCGCAGGGGTGGGGGCTAAGTGGTGGGGGTTGGGGGGAGTTGGCCTGTTCCGACGGCCCAGCGCTGACCCCCCCACTGTGGAGCTGGGGAGCTTTCTGGATGCCGGACACATCCGTAGAGCGTATACTAGGGAATCTTCCTCCATCCTGGCCCCTCATGGCTAACCTTTGGCCAGCTGTTGCCTCAGCCTCTATTGAAGCGTCGTCGCTGGTCAAGCTGCGATGATGGAAGGGTGTCTGGGGTCTTTTCTGTAGCTTGTCACCTTTCTCTGGCTTCTCTCCCCCAGCTTTGTGCTTGGTAGGAGGCAGGGAGGGCTGGCCCGCTGATGGTGTTTGGCCTGGGGTGCCGCCTGTTCGCTGCTTCACTGATTTGTATCTGCAGGAGAAAAAACAACAGGGAAATATGGTGAGACTGTGAGTCACCAGGGACACTAAGCAAAGTGGCAGCAGAGACTTAGATAATTGATCAAACCATGATGCACAGAGACGTAAAATCCCACACATCTGCATCTTTTAAAAAACAACAATTAACTCAATTACTCTCACCTGCAACGTGACAGCCCTACTAATTTGTCAGTAATTAACCAAAAGCCAATTTTGATGCATGAGTGTAAAACTGCAGCATCTAATTCACAAATCATATTGCACATTCATACGTTTCCTTTTTTTATTCACTCACGACATGAACAGAATGAATCTCCTAAAAGCCTATACATTACCTTTTAACATAGCATCCCAAAATAAAATCAATACAACCAATAACCCAAGTGCAGACAGCAGAAAAGAAATAATGTACCTGATCTGAGACCACCTGCCAACAGCCAACCAAGCCATTCTGCTCACTTTCTGATACCACAATCACTGACTGTCTATTGGGTTAGCATCAGTGTTTCTTTAGCCTCTCCGTCGCTGGGTCACCACTCATCCTATTGCAGCTGTTATACATTAGGGTGTTGAAGAGGAAGCTGTGTCTTTTTAATGGCCGGGGTAATTGCGTGTGCTGACAATTGGATGTCAAGATAAGCAGGCACACGGAAGGCTTCCATCTACAAAGCAAAGCTAATGGCCATTAAAACTGGCAACGCACCGAGCTTCCCATATATGTGTCGCCAAAGTGCTGGGTGGCTTCCAACAAATTAACATGCTCCAGCTGACTCGCCCAATCCACTCTGCTCTTGTCTGCGGCCCAAGATGGCTCTCTCTCCCTAGGTGGAAAGAAAGCCCAGTGCAAAGGATTCCCAATTGGAAATATGCCCACACTTGCAAGGTATATCAACCAATCAAAACACACACACAATTCAGTTTAGATAGTACCTGCTCATTAATCATGAATCAATTTTCTTTTAATCTACTGGATTGGTTTAGGCTCCCCCTGGGGGCCAGTGAAGCATAGAGGTATCCTGATTGGACCTGCAGTCTGCGGCGGATAGCACAAGCTTGTGTTTGCATGTATCCTTGTGAGTAAATTAGCTGTTTGCAACTGTGGTTGGCCGGGACAGATGATAGGCAGAAAACTGAAGGATGCAGAGGAAAGCCGATTTGCTGTTTAATTAAAGAATGAGGCCCCAAAGACAATCCTGAGGCTGACTTTCGAAAATTGTCACACACAAGAATGAATGCAGGTGTCAAAGTATAAGCATGCACAACACAAGGAATTTCATTAACGCTAAGGTGTAGCGGACAAATGCTTTCCCTCCCTATGTCCTGACAACATGCATCAACTGTGACTGTGACTTTTAAACAAATACATATGAACTCATTCGAAAGCTAATTTATCAACGTTAGGAGGATGCAACACACACCATAGTACCCACAGTGCTCCATCAGAGGTTAAACTATTCTTTCTCCCTCACATTATTCCCATCAGTGCGGGAATAAAAACGTCTGACTTACAGAAACCCACAGGCCAGCAGAGGTTTAGCCCCAGCAAGGCTGTCACATAGACAAAATAGTGATACATTGAAAAATATGAAGCATAATATGTCTATTTGTCAAAGTGTAGATGTGGATATAACTTGCCGGTATTTTGCTGACTATGCCCTCTGTGCCAGTGTTCAAAGCCCTATAGACTCTGTATAACCTCTTTGAAATGTCTTTGAGCACACATATATGAACAATACCTGTATTTACTCTACATCCACGTGGGAAGTGACTGACCTGGAACAGCTGCAGTATGACCTCTGTGAATGCTCCACGAAATCCCAGGCGCCTGCTTTCTCAGTCAGCTCTTCCTCACAGGTACCGTTGGTTGCTGCTGAGAACTTCCGCCTGGGGAGGAAAAAAAACAACAACTTTCAAACACAAATCTACTTATGGCTAATTTTGATCTTGATTACCTCAGCTCTTTTTCCATGAAGTGTTATTAGTGTGAACAGACCCATCCTCTTTTTTCATTCCCTTTTTTAAACATAAATCCTAAAATTGTGACACAAAATCCTAAAAAGAGCACAGCCCTCCCTGACGTTCCTTTGGTGTATTGTGGCAAATAGAAGGATCTTTGTGCCGAGGCTGTTTTCATCACCCTCCTTGGAGCAAGAACATTTTGGCTGACAAACCCAACGACTAACTCCAGCCGACATTCTGGTTGGTCAAGGGTCAACAGATCCCGGGTTGCTCCCAATGTGTCAGATTCACTGATGGTGACTAATACAACAGAGCATGAGACAAAACTGCAAAGCTAACCCTCACTTCAATTACTAGTGATTAGCATTTCCATCATTTTTTTTTGTATGGTTTATGTATGAAATAAAACATTACTGAAAACTGCTTACATTGAAGAAGAAGAATTCCTTTTATTTCCTTTTGACACTTAAGACATTAACGTAGTGTACAGTTTATAGGACTGGAGTGCAGTTAGAAGGTGCAGGAAAAGGTTAAATAATATTAATAATAATAATAATAGTAATAATAATTAATAATAAAGTTTAAATAAATAAATAAAATAAAAAAGGCAAAAGTGTTCTCAGGCAAAGAAGAATCGAATAAATCAAGGGAATTTAGGGAAGTATTATTTAGAAAACTTTCCCAGGCATTAACTGTATTATTTTAAACTGAAACGTTCCAATAGAATAGAATATATTTCCATCTTTCCAGTGGTACTTGAACCCTGAAGAACGACAGCACTCTTTTTTACTCTGCTTGTTACACCAATAACTTGTGAGTGCTCATAAAACACAAGTACTGTCAGGAGAGTGACTGGTTCTCTCTACTGAGATGAAAGAGTCAGCACATGGTTGGAACATAGCGCTGATGATTTTACAGAGCACAAGATAAGTAGGAACACAGTCGTGAGTAGAGATTCTTATAGAGTACTTAATTAACATAAACTATAACCCTACCACATCATTTTTCATAATCTCAACCATTGTCGATTACAACCGTTTTGTGTGCAGATATGATATTGTCCAAAGTCCCAAACCTAATGCCAGAAGGTTTACTCTTTAACTGCTCATGGAGAATGTACACTCTCTACCAGGTAATACTCTGCATAAGAGGAAAAAAAAAAAAACACTTTGGAGTTGCAACAAGTCCTTTACTGTTGGCACTAGAAGACCAATGTGATGCATCTGTCAGTAGATGATATAATGAATAAGTGACTGATGTTTTCCCAGATACAGAGAACTCAGACCTTTTCAAACTACCACTACCTCAATCAATACTCAAAGACAATCTTTTGGGTTTGATTTTCAATTATAGCTTGGCTGATCAACCTGTGCTACTTTCAAGAGACAAATACAGACTTACTTGTTCTGGGCTCGGTTGATATTGCACTCTTGCCAGACGCGCTCCACCACCTGACTGGCTAGCCGCCGTGGAATCTTGCCTCCGTGGTGACTTGTTCTGTCCACACTGAACGCATCAGACGATGAAGGCATTTTAACCCACTTCTGGGCCGAATGAGAGTCCACTGGGGATATGAGGATACAGAACATTTCAAAAGAAGGTTCTCCCTTAAGAGTTTACTTTAGTCTTTATAGTCCTGTCTTGTAAATTTACAGTGTGTTTATCCCATTACCTGTCTGTGCCTCCTCAGGCGATGTGGGAGGGGTGAGGGTCACCAAAGACATGGCGGGCTCTCGCTGGGAAGCAGGCACTTGGTGGCCACCCGAGTAGACGGCAGTGCAGTGGGAGGACCCCACAGGGGCCACAACTGGGATGTCTGACTGGGGCACCAGCACTAGGCAGGCTGGGTACACCATCCGCACACCACCTGCACGCAGAGGTTGCATGTTCAGGAACCAAAGCAGCCAGCTCAACATTAAAAGTGAGTCATCTCACAAAATTTTATTCTTAATATTATATTTTTTTTTAAAAACTGACCTACGAGGACCTCCACAGAGGCCAAAGAGTCGTCCTCCCAGTCCATGTCCTCTGCCTTGTCCTCCGACACACCCTCCTTAGCGCTGGGGCTGATGGGATAAAACTGGTTCCACTCCTCAATCAGCTTCTTGGTGGGTGGGTCTGACATCTTGAACGACTGGCCAGTCAGTGTCCCGTTCAGGCCGAAAGGACTCAGGATCACTAGTCAGAAGGAAAAGGGTGAGGTATGAGAAGTGAGAAAGACAAGAAGACATCTGTCAGCATGAGGACATCTTCAACTCTCCATCATTCTTACAGGACAAGCCTTTTTTAGATTTGAAAGCCCATTGAGGATAATTTGTGATATTGGGCAACATTAATAAAAATAGACTTGGCATATGCTCCCCCTCTTCTTTCCTTCACCTCTGTATACTTTACATCCCGCACTTCCCTTTTCCTAATTTAGATCTTTCCTTTTTGCCCTGCTTCTCCTTCTAGCTTTATTTATTTTCTAGATCCTGAAACCGCTTCCTTTTTTTAAAAATCCTCCAAAGTTGTTTCCACATTTCTCACTCACTTTTTGAACCTTCTATTCCATAGTCCTCATCCCTTCTTTTATCTCCTATTCAACATTCTTACTTTCTACCCTTTCACTCTTCACCTCATTCCTTCCTTTTCTTTCCACCCTCCTTCAATCCTAGCGTTATCCTTCCCTTTATCCACCTCCTCCTGTCTTGTCCTAATTCCTTTGTACCATTAGTCCTTCCTTATGCCCTTTACCTATGTTCTGGCCTTTGAATCATACCTTCCCTCATTGCCTTCTTGTTTTATATTTTTTTCCTCCCATTTTCACTCTTGCAACGATGTAATTGATCATCCTTCCTTTCTCTTCCCATATGCTTTCCTTTCCCTGTCATTCTGCCATCTGCAGCGGAATCAGCAGCACTCTGACCTTTCCAGAGCACCGCTGCACCCAGTCAGCCCGGCTGACTCGCCAAATACTTACAGAGCAATCCAGACGCCAATTATTGGCAAGCGGTGGCCTCTCAGAGCCCATAAACAGAGGCTTATAAAAGGGGCCACTCCTCGACAAACACACTTGACTGCACAGACATATGAGAGTCACACAGACAGCCCATCAGTCTGCTTATTGAGCAGACATCCATCAGAGAATGCAGATGGTACCATAAACTGACATGCATAATGCATACTGTACATATGAGCATAAAAACCATATGCATATCAACTTTTGAGCCATATAGATACGCACACACAACCTGTCAGTTTGTAGTCCAGCCATTCTCTTTCTATGTGTGTATCATATATTTGAATGTGGAGAGGTTATAAATGGTTTTACAAACAGACTGTCTGGGTGGCTGGGAGTGTGAGAGAGCATTAGTTAACGTCCCTCTCTGCGCTGCTTTTCTAGTGTGTCATTACTAGACTGGATGGCTTCTGTCCCCAGGTATTGATCCTGCGGCTGGACTAAAGAACAGCTTCCAGGATGGGAAACTGGCAAGAGACAACGGCAAGAAAAGAGTAGAAAAAGGAAGAGTCGATGCATCAGCATTCATTCACCTCCCAAATATTAGATAAATCTCTATAATACTTAGCTATACCAAGTCAATATAATCATATTCAGTAACTACCTCTCGATATAGAAGTTTTAATTGGTAGTGGTAGAGTCCACTATTCCCATGCAGAGTTCAGATTGCCTTCCTGAGCATGTATAACATGACAGAGGGTCAATCCAGCACAATTGTATTTCATTGATATCAGCCTCAATGTTTACTGCTGATAGTATTACTGGAACCAAATTACCTCCTACTAACACTGCTTCACATGAAACTCATTCATGTTCATGCATGACAAAAATCACCACTTATTTGTTCATCAAAAATGCATCTACAAATACAAGTCACTTTTGGCATTTTCTCGTCAAAGGATCAGTTTTTGCAAGCTGCAAACCTCCAGCTTCTCTGTAAGGTAACCAAGCTTACTCACTATGTCCGGCTGTTTTGTGGAAAGCTACATGAAATGTGATTACAATTAACATTGACACACTTAAGGGGGTGTTTGCTGTAGTATTAAACCACACTTGTTACCACGTTAACCACGAGCATCACCAAATCAGCCAGGACTGAAATCTTAAGGATTACAGCTTTAATATGGAAGGTTGACAATACTTGTTTTTGTTAAATAGAAAAATCAAATATAGAGATTCCACACTTCTGGGTGTTTTAAGGTAGTGACTGGCAGGTGGTGGTGCAAGATGAGTAAGGTACTTCGAGAGATTCTTTACTTTGTGAAGTATGATGTATGAATTAACCCAGACACAATGGATCCTGGATGCCCCTCAGAATAACATTTCACCCTAGCCTACCAAACATACCACCTCAGCAAAAACCACCCAGCAGAATGAAGAACAAAAGGTTATTTATGTTGCAGTACACAACAACATCCATCTATGGCTGATCATATTAACCTTAATTAAATTCAACCCCACTCCTTTCCCCTTTCATTTCTGCATTTCTTGCAGCACACACACACTCCTAAGACCTGAGGCCAGTTGTGGAAGAGAGATCAAATTCAGCACAATTATGGAAATGGTTTACCATTTTTCCCCATCACCACGCCACTGCACCCTCCCTGCCATCCCTTCTGCCTCTCTCTCTCTGACTGCGAGCCTATCTCTGGCTCCCTGAAGACATGTCAAATGTGCTCAGATCAGTGTAATGGGCTGAGAGTTCATTACATTCACTCTGCGCCCTTTTATGAGGTCACATCCTGGAGAGGTCTGCCTGCCGGAGCGCTCTGCCGCACAGTAAACCAAGCTTGGCAGAGGTGAGGGGGGGAGAGAGGGGGGGGGGGTAGGAGATGGATGGATGAAAGGGGGTGGAAGTCAGCCCTTCCTCGACGCCATGCTTGGTTAGCTAGGAGGAGATGCACTGCGGCGGTGAAAACACACACCTGCACATAGACGCACACTGCCCTCAAAGACAAAACACACTGCCTGTGCTGATCGGGAAATGCATTACACACTATTAAGACACACATCATTTTGGTGCATACAAATCATTGATTCTCAACACGGGGTGCACGTCAGTGTCCCATCAAAATGAGAAGAAATACATGTAATCTTTCCATGTAATCCACCAGAATTCAGTACTCATGCAATTGAACTGAAGAAATGTTATCTCAGTGAACACAGAGGAGGAACTTGACATGATGATATTAAAAGGCAAAAGAACAGGCAGTCATTGGCCAATAAAATGAGTCATAAATAACTATCTGGTAGTTGGTGGCTAGGGAGCAATATGATCATCCTAAATGACTAGAAAACCCCATCAACATCCCTATAGCAATCCATACGCCAAGTTCCTATAATCATTTGACTTTTATCCAAGGAACTAGTCTTTAACTAGAATGGACATTATCACCTCCCTTCAGGAGAACTCTTGACACAGTGAAGGGGTAGCTATAAAGGAATGACTGTCTTGAGTGGAGGAAGAGATCTCTGTTATGAGTCTGGAGGGGGTGTGTGGAGAGGGGAGGGCTGAATCACATCAACTATAGATGAGAAGGTAAAAAAGGAAGACTTCTCCTTGTGTCGCTCAACTTTATCTTTTTTGTAGAAAGAGTAATTTAAAAGGTTTCATATCGGCATTGAAAACATTAATATAAGTATGTAAACATATATGGTATCCTGAGCAAAGAAGGAAGTCAGAACTTTTTAGATTTTGAAAGTAAAATCATTTCTCAAACTCTAATAAAAGTGTCACAAAGTGCTCCTGGGTCACATGGGTTAAAACATGCTTAATAAATGTGTGTGGTTCATGTTGTTCAGTCAATGATAGGGTATAATATAGAGAAGTAACGCACACTAAGGGTTGAAGTGAGCCACTGATCACAGGAAGTAGTGTGCAACGCATTTTTCTTACTTTTACTTTTAACAACAAGGTCCGTTTATCGGCTGGAGAGGAAAAAGGATCAGGGGAAGACAGCAAAGAACAGCTGAATAATGCTCAATGCAGATCACTTTTGTTACAAATATAAACAGGATGAGTGTGATACTTTCATTTTCATTCTACTAGTGTTCAGAAAGCCAACTGTTTCCTTACCATCGCAAATTAAATGTATATCGGCCATTACATTATAATTTCTCTGTGAGAGTGGAAATGCAAGCAACCAATGGTTTTGGGATTATATTGTGTTTGGCTTAGGGAGGGGTAATGAATTTAGAGCCAATGATGGAATATCATTAGAGCCACACATTTTTATAGTTATAGTAAACTATAATTTAAAGTGACTACAGGATCTTTTCTTTGTTAACTGGCTGCAAGCCAATCCGTAATCAAAGGCGGCCTGACAGAAGATCATAAATGCCTTTTCTTGGCAACAACACAGCACACACGTGGCTTACTAATAGATTTCATTAAAAAAAAAAAAAAGTACACTCCTACACTGAGCATTTAACACAAAAGTGTTTCTGAATTATAATTCTCTTATCGACTCTTGTGTACTCCGTCTTATCTCCTTGAGGCAACAGGCTGGGTGCTTTGCTCAGCTGCTTAAAGTTACTTTGAGCCAAGTGGGGCCTTGAATCCTGAAGATTAACTTGTGTTTTAGTAGATGCTATTTCTTAGATTTATCGCAAACAGCAATGTGTACAAAAACATTTTTTAGTTTTTTAGTGGTTAAATTCCTGAAAGTAAAAGTAGCTGCAGCACATCACTAGATGTAAGAAAGTGGCTTCTGTGTTTAGCAAATTGGCTTTGCCTGAACGGGACCAGAGAAGGCTTTCGCTCCCAACTTAGGTTAGCCCATTGATACATACTGCCATTGTTTGTTTGTTTTACCTTTACCTTTACATTGAATAAAAGGTCAATTTTAACAAAATTAATTTGATTTATTTAAACAAATAGTTAACTTATCACAAAATTTATTTTCACTAGGCTGCAGTATGTGACACTTCTCAGCTGACCCTACATTTTGGATAACTTTGCAAAGCAGACACAACAGCAAAAACAATAGGCTACCAGTCATTCAGGGCTGGCTGTCACAGTGCACAGGCTTATGTACAAACATGCAAATGTCAGAGGGCTTCTACTATTCTGTCAACTGATTACAGCCTTTTGTAGAATTCCGAAGCAGTCTTAGGGCGCACTCACGTACCGGTCCATCCGTACCGTGCCCTAGCACCCTTCACGGCTAAAGTCTAGTTTGTTTGACTAGTGTGAGACCAACGCTTGCTGGTCACGACCCGGTACAGAGAGGTGGGATTTTGTAAAGCACCTTTGCAGAGGTACGAGCATGCGCACGTGCACGAGCACGAGCACGAGCTGACGGCGGTCCTGATGTCTGTTTATAGGAGTCTGTTCCCCGTGACGGACATTTAAAAAGATGCCACCGAACGGTTCGCCGTGGTTTGATGTGGAGGTGAAGTGTCAGATTTGGACGGATGAAACGTTCAAAAACAGTCAGACAAAACTAAATCTCCGAGGGGTGATGGCGTATAAACAATATGCATTCGTGCCGCTGCCCTGATCATTGCAAGTAATGTGAGTACAAACAGGCCTGGGCTGCAGGGGAAGGGGGGAGGAAATTACCCTAAAGCACGGCTGGACAGTGTGAGTGCGCCCTTAAACCAAAAGCAAGATATAGCAGTCGTACTTCTTTTCTCCCACAAAATCTCATGCATACTTGACTATGTGGCACTCCACAGTGGGATCGAATCAAAGTAACATATTATAGCACAACACTGTTCATTTGCGTATCCAGATACTAATTTGATTTTTAGGAAACATCTGGGTATGATGATGTACCAGAACCAAACTTTTTATATAAGGAACCAATGCAAACTTGCCACATAATTACCCATCAAGACAAGGTTACATTCAGTATTTGTTTCTTACTGGCCAAATTTACTAAAGGATGCAGTGTTTTCTGTTGCCATGTTAACATGTTTGCTTTTGTGAGCAGCTCAGGAAAAGTTCAAAGCAATAGCAGTGCCGTGGACTGGAGACCAACCTTGAAAGGGGCTGGACGCTTGCTGAGCCAGAGTGAGATGCTCCTCCGTCAGATGGTAGACAGGCTGGTGCTGGTTGATCTCCACACTGGTGCACACGTTGCTCTCACCGTGCAAGAAGAAGGTGAAGGCGCAGGACAGGTGTTCACTGTGAGGGGAGAAAAAGAGAGAAAGAGAGCAGAGAGATGAGTCATTTGGGATCACGCTACTTTAATATGCCCCTTTGAAAAGAATGACTGTGTGCAATGAATAACTCAGATAGAGTGAGTGGTGGTGAAGTGACTGCTGCTGGGGAAAAGGGAGCAGAACAGATCCAACTACTGTAGTTCATGCTGCTGTTCGCAGGGAAAGAAAGAGTTGTCAGGGAAAGGAGAAGTAGAGACAGATAATATGATAATAAATGCCAGTGTCTTTTTTTGGCAAAGGCTACAATGGAATCTCTCCTCTCACTCATCATGACAACATGACAGAGACCCTCAATAGGAAAGATAGATACAAGGAAGTAAAAGAAGACGCTACTAATCTATGAACCTTAGTCAAACTCTATATTCTCATGTTGCCACAGACAATAGTGAGGTCTCTGTAGCCTTCCAGTTTTTTGTTAAATGCTTATCCCTTTAATAAATGGAACCTATGGGTGGGACATTTGAGTTTAGAGACTTGAATGTTCTGCATAAAGGTCAAGATGCAAGTAAGTTAACACAGCAGTGCCAACAGGTGGGTTGTGTGAGCAAGTGTGCTTCTGTCCATCTTGTGTGGATAGTGCTGCTTGTAAGACAAAGGGGAAAAGCCCCGACTAACCCTGGCTTTCTAGCCAATACACTCAGCTGCAACAGTACCTTCTCTCTCTCTGCTTACAACAAAGCCTGCCTGTGCCAGTCTGACCTCAACAGCACACAACAAAAGTGGCAAGTTAAAGAAGAAACGGAAAGCAAGGACGAGGCAGACGGAAGAAGAGAGAGGCAGAGCAAAATGCAGACCATTGTCCGCAGGCTTTCCTCTCTCTTTCAGCCTGGTCTCGTTCATACACACGCCGCAGACACACACATCACACAAATGCAGAGAGTGTGAGACACACACGAGAGCGCAAGTGACGGATGACCAAATGAAAGAGGACGCTGTGAATTTGGAAGTGGATCAAAGAGGGTTGCCCGCCTCGAGGATTTGGTTAAGCAAATATCAGTCTTCTTTCCCTGTCTCTCTCTCTTTTTCTCTGGCACACCTACTCTGCAGAGGATTAAAGAGAAGGAGCAGAGAGGGAGAGCAAGGCAGATAGAGTTATGGAGAGAGAGAGAGAGAGACAGAGCGCACTTCAATAAGATAATACCACCTACGTAGTGGAGAGATGCCCTAAGCCCCCTAGAGCTTGACATTCATCTTACATTTCTTTTTTTCTGTAAAAATGAGGCGGTGCTAGTTATTGAAGGACTGAATGTGTGATATTAATTTCTACAGCTGGAAGAAAGAGAGGGAGACTTAGCTATGCACAGATTCATGTACTGGACTGCAACTGCCATGAAACTGTAAGGATAGGTTCAGAATTTCTTTCAAGTGTATCATAATACAATATTTACATGCCTATATGTACACTGA
Organism: Echiichthys vipera; assembly: GCF_963691815.1. Classification (NCBI taxonomy): domain Eukaryota; kingdom Metazoa; phylum Chordata; class Actinopteri; order Perciformes; family Trachinidae; genus Echiichthys; species Echiichthys vipera. The sequence goes on along the minus strand of NC_139839.1, from coordinate 22,963,942 downwards.
AAGCGCTATTGCTCGCTCTAAAAATTCCTCCTTTTTATGCTGACTGTGGAGTAATCCTGTCTAATCATGGCTACAATGATGAACAATCCACAGTCCTCGTCTTGTAAAACTAGATAGAAAACAGCCCTCCAGTTTGTAGTTTGACAGAAGCAAATATGAGGTGTTTGCAGTCTGAATTAAATAAATCAGTTGAGCTGTACAGGAATACTAAAAAGGAACTTCACACTAAAAATACTAACATTGGAAGATATCTGTTGTTCTTTCTAAGATGGCATTAGCAGTGAAAGAAAAGAAATAAAGCAAACCTGTATTGGTCCCTCGAAGGGGGATTCAATTTATTTTTATACATTACACACACAGCTAGGGCTGAAATACACACATGCTCCAACACGACCCATACACATGCATTAATGGAGACATGCGCAAAGAAACACAGCCACCTCATTCAATTGAATGAAGCCTCTCTGTTGATGCAGCTGTAAATAACGCAGGGTTGTCTAGCAGTAAAGTTGGACCTGACTCGACCTGTGTCAGACCACAATGTGACATCCGGCAAGGCGCTATGCTGGCCAATCAAATACATGTAAGTGCACATTTCTGGTAGATTACTTTATAACATGTACAATGTCTACTGTTGTTGTTGCTGTCGGCATGACGAAAGATAAAATGATTGCTGCCTTGATAACTTTCCTGAGCTGCAAAAAAAAATCCTGTCTCATAATTTTATAAAGTGCTGTGCAGTATTTTAGCATCTGATAAGCCTTCAAACTCACCAACTTCTTTTAATGCAGGACTGCTTTTGGTTTGAACACCCACACACTCTCATCTGAACTCTGAATCTGAACCCACGCTTTCAAAAGGGAGGCTGAACACCAGGTCATGTGATGTCATGTAAACCATGCAGGCCAGATCAGGTCTATAGGAGGCCTTGCCTACTCCAGACCTATTACCAAAACAGATTTTTAGATATTAATAGATTATCTAGAAGTCTGGCTGTTATATTCAATCTTTATGCTTCCTAATGAAAAATACTTTTAAAATAACAAAAAGTTTTATTTAAAAAAAAGTTAACAAGGTGGTTGAGTATTATTTTGCACCTTATTTCAAAGACAATGTCGTCACCCCTGTTTTCTGTTTGAACACTGAAGCCTTTGTCTGGGAGGTGTGTCATGATTGCTCCGGTGCTGAAGCAGTAAATGAAACTAAGCTCCTGCAATCTGCATCTGGGGTGTGTGCGTGTGTGTTGTGTAAAACACCCTCCACTCCTGGGGCAGGGCATGTCACCCAACCACCAGGAGTGTGTGTGTGAGAAACAGCAAGTAGAACAATAAAGATGGGGGTTAGAATGATAGGCAGTCATGAGTCCTCCTCATTAGCACAGAATGGAGCTCTCTCTCTCTTGAAAGAAATGAGCCAATGTTTTGGGGGAGCTGGATGAGCTTGGTGTCTGTCAAGCAATGTCTAGGGTATGTAGCCATTACAAGAATATAAGCTGACCAACGGGCCATTCTGCTAACACAGTGGTGTATTTACGTACAGGGGGGGAATGAGGAGGAAAGAGGGGAAATGATCTAGAGAAACCACAAGGGGAGGAAAGGAAAAGCAAGTGGGACATGGACGACAACAGAGGGAGACAAAATGTGTTGTTGTATTGTGCAAACAACAACTGAACTGGACTCTACCCTTCTCCTCTCACATGCAAAGAAAACCTGACACTACCCATTCAGACACGTCTGTGTTTGCAGGGCACTTGTAAGCTTGAGGTGGAGGGCTGCCATCTGTGGCTCAGCAGGCAGAAGTACAACCCAGCGCACGCACGCACGCACGCACGCACACTCATATTTGTTAAGTATTGATTTAAATCTGGTATGATACTGTCTGTGTCAGCTGATTTGTTAAGAAGATTATCAGACAAGCCAGCTGTTGACATTAAACCTGTCACATGCTAAATGATCACATTACTATCCAGTGTTGATTAGACGACAGGTTCTATATGAAAATATCACTTTACACATTAAGATGTCACTTAAATATTCTGAGATCTGTCTGTCTACTTTTATAAACATCAAATATGAAGAGTTGAGGCACAGACGGAGTTTCATTGAATTGTCTTTTTGCTTATGTAAATGTAATATCTCAGGTCACGTGAATACTGGAGATAATCCTGTACGTCAGCTCGGGTGTAAATCACAAGTTTCATCACAATATGAAATGATACAAAATATTTGCCGATATCACAAAATCTGCTACGTCAATCTGACATGATATCAACTGCCCATTTAACGCCAACAGTGACATTTATAGCAACTCACAAAAAGCAGCCATAATGAGGCTTTCCCAGATATTTCATTAAAAAACAAACTTTTTTCAATGAAAAAACAATACATTTATAGTGGAGATTTCATGATAAAAGGCGCATGTTAAAGATGACGATATGCCTCAATATTTTCACCATGCATCAATAATATTGGATGGCTGATCATTGAATCAATATATTTATCCCGATCGATGCCAGCTTCATATTTAAGTGTTGACGTTTTTTATACACTATTGACCAACTGAACAACTGGACACTTGGACCACTAAGCTGCGGAGTGATTGCTGACAGATGGGTGGTTCAAACGTCAACAGGTGCTTTGTTAGCACTTGGCCAAGTAAGCACCGAAACATCAACAACGCCACATGACACATTTACTCGCCACTGCGTCTCTCACTGACACACAAAAGGAGCAGGATTTAGTAAAGCCTTCACTGTGGCAAACTGCAGCACAAGCCTATTGGATCTGTCAGTCTGTCCATGTACAGGAGTGTTCACTGTTTATGTATGTCCAACGTGTGGACAGGACACACAGCATCGTGCCCAATTCAATTAATCAGTAAACAACCAGGACCTGCTTGTCTCACTCTCTCACACCACACACGCACACACTCGCACACACTGGCACACACTCGCACACGGCATGGGGCCCACAAATACACCGGCAAACAACAGCTGGTGAGCATGGTGGGCCAGTGTGTGTGGGGTAGCTTAGATTAGGTGAGCCAGTAGGTCAAGTATAGGCATGGGGAAGACAAAACACTGATTTAAGTATTTTCCTATATATTATTAGAGAGATAAGATACTGCTTCAATGATTACCACAGATTCATATGCTGAGGCCCTAAAACAGTTTGGATTTTTGGAAATCATGTAGCAATACACTAACATGTTATGTCGGTAAGGTAGAACCTTGAAGGAATAATTCAACATTTTGGAGAATAAGCTCATTCGCTTTCTCGATTAATCTGTGGCCACTGGCAGACAAATCCAACCACAACAAAAGACTTTTAACGGTGTGTGCTCCACAACAACATCACCAACAATCAGTCTATCATATCACAAGGATTTGTTTAACAGAGATATACTGGAAGGTACTCTCCCACAAAGGTGGTGTTCTTGTCAACTACAGACAGTGGGAAATACCAAGTAATACAGCAGAAAGCTAGATTACTCTCCATAAACAAACAGTGGATGAGAACCAGTATCTGTCTGTCCACTCTAAGCTGTCAAAGCTTAATCCTCTCCTGTAAACACTCCTGCGTTTAAGTCCTATTACAGGTCTTAATCACTTACTAGCACTAGATATGTATGTTCATTTGCAACTTCAATACAGTCACTATTAATAACTACCTGTTGGTGTGTCCTTCTACTGGCTGACATCAAATGCTTTTCCGTAGTTTTCTTGTATTTAGCTGGTGTTTAATCAGACAATTGAATTATGACACACATTTATGAACCACTTAAAAATCCCCAGACAGAAGGATCACAATTATACAAGCAATAATCAGAGCCGCAATGCAAACTCAGTTTAAATCAGTGTATTGCACAATGAGCTACACTCGGCATCTGAAAATGTCTTTTAAATCATTGTCCTAAGGGTCCAATGTTCCCCGACAGAAACAGTCCAAAATCACTTTTCGGTATCAAACACCACAACATAAAGAAGAATTTCAGTTTGTGTAATTCTGTTTTGGTTGTTTTCAGCAGCACGGTTGTGTGGTGGTCGCCTCACAGCAAGAGGGTTCCTGGTTCGAATCTGTTATAGACTGGCGTCCTGTCCAGCATGTACCCGGCCTCACACCTGATGTCAGCTGGGATCAGCTCCATCGACACCGAACAAACTCACCCAAGATACTTTGTTTCATCTTCAGTGATCAAACCAACAATCCGTGTCATCAGAAAGGTAAGAGACCCCACTCTAATGTCTGTACAGTAAATATGAAGCCAAGCGCAGTGACATCCTGAGCTGTTCCTTTAAAAGAACATGGGCCTCTCTGTAACATTCCCTGTCTGCCTTAACTCCAAATTAAATCAGAATGAAATTTCATTACAAAAAATATATCTTACTCTGCCTAAAGGGTCCCTAAGAACCCCCAGAGGGACCCCTCGGGGGCCCTTTTCCAGGACACATTGTGTCTGTTAAAGTATGTCGAACCTGCCTCGAGACTCAGGTTCTTGGGGATTTTTGAATGTCATCTTCCCTGCAGCGAAAAACGGCTTGCACTTGCAAAAAAAATAAAAAAAATTTAAAAAAGAGGCCAAAACTGAAGGCCACCGTTGAGTACCAGAGAAAACTGTGCATGTGTGTGATTAAACACCACCTGTCAGCAGCACACTGTGCATGAGCTAATGGACACCGAAATTCCTCTTTTAAACGCCTAAATATTTCTCATCTCGTTGTCTGCTCTATTACGGTATTAGAGGAATTAAATGCATCGCCTTAATGGGGACAACATATGAGATCTAGTACTGTATGCCGTGTACCCAAAACACTCACTTAAACAGCCTTCAAAACAACGTGATACTTGTCGGAATAACGTTTGTTAACGAGATGTGTGGGATCAAGTTCTCTCTGAATCTCTGTCATGTTGAGAGAGAATATAAAAGGGAGGAGGGTTACTGTTGTAGCCACAAGATCTATTAATCATCTTATCTTTCTCTGTCTCCATCTCTCCTCTTCTCTTCATCTATTAACTGGCAAATGGACCTGGCTGCTCTCCGATATGCTCTCCCTTTCCCCTCCTCATCATCACACACTCAGCGTGCGCTCGCTCACACGCCACTGTGATTGTCCACGGAGGCACTCCCTGCTCCGTATCCCAGATGCAAATGGCCAGTGGCCTTTGGCTCACTAAATAGACAATAAAATAATCCAGTGAGGATATGAAGCAGGGCCCACATACAAAGGAGGGCAGGTGGGCACATTTGCCTTCAGCTGGCATGCAATGGAAATGAGGAGCCAAAGGCCAGTGGCGACCCGTGCGGCAGCAGATAGCGGCGTTGAACTGACAGCATCCATCGGTGTCACGCGGATGTTCTGCTGTGTAGCACACAAACACATGATCGGCCATTTAACCACTGCAAAGTTTTGATGTGAGATTTATTTACAGAAAGGTATGCACATTACAGCACCCTTCTTGGAAGTACACAGAATAGGCCTTTTGACATTTTACTTTATCTGAGAGCTTACTCACTGTACCTGCACCAACCGATAACCTGAAGCACAACAGCGTCCTCGTGTCAGAATTCAGACCACTTTTTATGGCCTGCTCTCGCCTGGTATTTACATCCATCCTGAGTGATCAGATCACAAATGGACAGCTCTCAGTACGTCAGTTCACACCTGGCAGCAGAATGTGTCTCCACATGTGTCTTCAGTGGGCTCTTGTGTTCAGATTCCCCTTGCCCACTCTGTATGTAAATAAACACGCACATAATTCCATTTACATATAGATGGCCTGCATATTTGAATGAAAAATTGTTTTTGTTATTGTTCAGATTTTACTCTCACATAAATTACTGTTACACAAATGTGGGACTGAAGAAAAAGTGCTTCCTACAGTAACTTTTCTCTCACAAACTGCAGCTTGTGTGTAATATGCTTCGATTTTCCTGGTGCATTTTACAAACATATAAATAAGAAGTTTTTTTAGTATGTGTTCAGCTCTCTTCTTTTTTGTACAGTTTCACGTTCGCTTTCAGCTGTTTAGGAGTTGTGTTAAGTGATGTAAACATTTCCTGATTTTGCAGCTTCATAATAGGCTTCAAAATCAATATATCAAAATCAATAATATCAATAAAAGCATTTAAATAAAATAACGGGGGTCTTTTGTGGTGATTCATTTATAGAATGTGTATGAAATTTGTTTCTGTTGTACAGCCGCTCCAGCTTCTAAATAACAATAGCACACATTACAAAGAGCAATATCTCTAGCAATACATCTTACATATTCATGAATTTGGGTACATTTTATTAACCTAAAAATGAGGTTTAATACACTGGTCGGTCACCGGGCTGCCTTTTAAAAGCAACCAATGAAAAGCTCCAGAGAGCGGTGTAAGTGAAGGGGGAACAAACAGACACATCTCTGTTCGTAAAACAACATCCAGAACCCACAATTCACTCAGTGTGTTCTGTCACATTAGAAATAATAATAAAAAATAATCATTAAATAATACAAAAACAGTCAAAATTTACCAAGCTACCTGTGGCTCACATGTTGTGGACAAAGTCAGTGGATGAATATGTAGTTCTGCTCATGAGGGATGGGCACGAGAAGTTAATTCCAGGATCGAGGGATCGCATCAGTTCCTCGAGTGCCAATCGAGTACTCGTTTTTCCAAATCCATTTTTAGAACACAACTCATCTTCGTGCAGGAATAATGATGCACAGCAACACAGCCTACCCAACACCTAATGCTTATTCTCAACCAAAACAGTCACAGTTACCCTTTAAGGATTTATTTTTTCACAACCACAACTACAAAACATGCTTTCCTGACAAAAAAGTAATTAAATGTGCGTTCATATTCTGTTAATGATCAATCCTGCTGTGGAGAACAAGCGCTCTGCTGGCACAGAGGTGGCAGCTATCAGTGCTGCTTTGACACAACTCTCAGAGTTTTGTACCGGTGCTTGGTGGACTTCCACCACTCCAGTGGGATTTTCTAAGGATGAATGCATGTCTTACTGAAGCCATGCACCCTCTTCTGATCCCTCAGGATGGATTTAAGAAACCAGTCTGAAGGGGGCCTTAGTTTATTGAAACAATTCCGGCTTTACAGTATTTTTCGAAGTACACCAGAAGATTGAGGGCCGCGGGTTGGAGTGGAATCAGAGCCGCTGAGGAAAGGACTTAGCCTCTGTATATGGGGAGCCTAAGGGCGCGCTCACACTATCCTCCCGGACCGAGACCCGGACTTTAGGGTACTTGTCCCCCCTCCCTCTCCCCCCCGCGCCCCAGCCCCGTTTGTACTCACACTACCTGGGCCTCGGCCAATACTTCTTGCTGTCCATACGCCTTCAAGCCGTAACACGTCACACGCATTGATCGCGTGTGTGTGGCTTTGTTTACAAATCTTTCCATAGACCTCGGAGTTTTTGTGCGTCTTGTCGACTGTTTTTGAATATTTTCATCCGACCAAATCTGCAGTAAACACTCCACCTCCGCATCACACCAACATGAACCTTTCACCGCCATTGTTGTTGTTGTTAAATGTCCGCGCATGGTCCGTCCTTCTATTTACATGTCCGAACAGGCGGACATAACGCTACTGCCGTAGGGCTCGTGCTCGTGCGCGTACACGTGCGCACGCTCGTGCTCGTACATGTGCAAACGGCTCCGCTAAAGCCCACCTATTTCAAGCGGGCCGTGGAGGGCCAGCTGGCCCCAGTTGAGCGCGGAGCGGGTGCGCTCACACTACTTAAAGGTACTAGACTTTAGCTGAAAAACCGGTTTTGGCCGCGGCCAAAAGGATAATGTGATCACGCCCTAACTGAAGATTTACTGATTAGTTAAATTCATTTTTTTTAATCAATTATCGGTTTGAATAATAAAAAAAAATTCTGCTTCCAGCTTCTTAAATGTGAATATTTTCTGCTTTCTTTCTTCATTTATGACTCTATACACTATTTCTTATCAACTGAAAACATTTGTTTTATCTGAAAATGGTAAAACACCGAAACAAGACTGTTGTTTCTGAATAGAACAATGACTCAGTGAGCAACACCATCTCATTATCTTCTGTGAGTTATCTGCACCGAGGCTTTGCCAGCAGATGAATTTGTTGTTACAGCAAAAGCAGTCGCCCATGTAAACCTTCAGGGACCCGGGAATCCCAATTCATTCATTTACTGTGTGAGCTGCTATAAATCGATGCACACTACAATGTTTGTATCACAGGATTATGATGTTCCTGCCAGATTTTCATGCATTAGTGGCATTTTCATCGGGTGTCCTGTAGTCCTGTAAATTGTGTTGCGCTGCTTTAAAATATGTTGGCTCTGTCTGTGTTAGCTGACACAATTGTGCTCCAGCTTGACCCGATGTTTTATTGTCTTCTATTGCTCGCATCACAATGAACTGTTTTTACAAGCTTCTCTGAGATTATTAACTAATCAGCATTTTTCCTGACATAATCACATATTGGCATTGTGGCTGTGTTTTATTCTTGTGGTTTTGCAAATCTGTTTCTCTTCGCAAAAGACACATTTTTTTCAATGATTGTGACCGCAGAGAAAAAGATGACGGAACGGACCCTAAAACCACTGAACCATTTCCAGCAATAGGGAACTTGATTTACGATAAATGAGAGAACTGAGCTTCTGTTAACTGATGTACACTTCCTTGCTGGACACAGCAGTCCCCTCTGGTTTGTTGTGCACATGGATACTACCATGTGCAGCAGCTTGTTGTTGTGATCTGGGGCATGTAAACATGTTTTGACTGGTCATGTGCTGCTGCAGTGATAGAACGTGCAAGCCTGGGCACAGTTTCTGCCACAATATAATCAAACCATTTCTAAACAACAAGGATGAATTGTTTTGACTAGGGACAGTGACGTAAAAGAAGAAACCACGGTTAGTATCCAAAGCTTTTTCTTGGAAGGAGCAAATTCATGTTAAATAATAATCCTGATCTCAATATTGACCAAAAAAAATCTTGGTTATATTTTTTGTCATAATCAAGCAGCTCTGGTACTATGGGGTTTGCATTATTGTGTAAATGATAGCCATGAGTTTCCTTAAATAACGAGGGGGTGTTTTATTCAAGAGAGAGAGAGATAAGACAAATAAGCGAGGAGAGATAGACAAAAGATTGAAGGTGGTAAACAGCCTTGAATTGTAGGACATATTTCTTGGGTGATATAATCTTCCCTACTGTCTAGCCACCTGACCACTGGGAAACAACAGCACTGTCTGCTGCCAAAGCAACACAAACACAGAGAGCCCAGAGAGACGCACCAGCTCCGGCTTTAGCGCACAGTTCACACAGGAGACGGGGTGCTAGAGAAAACACTGAACTAAAACTGTTAAGGCCAGCACATTCACTTACACACTCAGAGCTCTATTACTTTGAATTGATTTCCCTCTGCCACAAACGGAGAGGGGGTGAGCCTCTTTATATAAATGTCAGATTAAACCTGGAAGGGAGAGAGAAATGGAACGAGATAGAACGACAAGTGCATAAGAAGAGGAGAAATACGATCCTCTGCAAGTCTATCATAGCCACTCACAGATACAGCAGGAGCCAGCTAAAGATAATACTGACATAACCCTGACAACAAGTCAGGTTCCAGCTCTCTCCTGGTTTAGGCTATATTACACACACACACACATGCACCCCAGGGTTCCTTTAATACACCTGCTGTCAGCTAAAAAGCAACTGTCTCAATCTGAGCCAGATACCTTTGCTCATTTGAAAAAAAAGAGAAAAAAATGTTTCCAGTAATTATGCTCATTACCATGTTCACATAATCACTTTGCTACTGCATTGTGATTGTGATAGCACATCTGTTCCTTCTCGTGAAAGAGGCAATTAGTATATCACTGCAGTGTGATATGCATTTAAAAGCCAAAATATGTACGCCATTCAAAGAACATAACAGACTTGCAAACATTCTTCAAGTGTGTTGCTTAAGACACTTTGTTAAAGTGTCAGTGAACTACAGTTATGGTAGTATGTAGAAAGGATAGAATTTTAAACGTGTTTTAAGACGTGCTCATGTTGAGTCATTAGGGCAGCGTGCTCTTAGTAATATGGTAGAGTAATGGTGGAGTATGGTGGAGTAATAAAAAAGGTTCATTATCCAGAGCTGTCGCCAATTTGTCAACCTCATCTTGGATTAAAGCTGGGCTTCTGCAGCTAGACCACAAAAGTGAGGCCTAATTTTGCCCTTTTTCTTCCAAATTAGCTGAAAAGCTTTTTGGAAATCATGTTATACTGTTGTTACTGAGGTTTATAATATTTGACCACCAGCTGACACAGAAATGTAATTAAATGCCATCGCCACATGTGTGGGTTTTCCTGACTGTATCCCAGTGAAACGATGAAAGGTTAACGGAAACGGTGGGGCATCCACCCGGCAGACTGTGTGCTATTGAGGCTGAGGAGTCCTTAGTGCAGGGGCCCAGGTTCGAGTCTGGCCCTTTGCTGCTCATGGTGCATGTAAACCTTTACAGAACTGAGAATTAAATGTCTCAAAAATGTCCAAGAATTACATGTTGTTGTTGTTTTTCCCCTTATTATACAGTATTAGCTGGCAACATTCACTCCAGTTAATAAGACTATGTAACCCATGTGTGCTGTCCTCAGTGTAATGCCAGAAATTCAACTAATCAAGAAAGTGTCCACGCTCTGTGCGTGGCAGTGAAAGTTTGCTTGTTGATGCTTTGAAAACATCCAATCACACTCTCAAATAATGCTGGGCAGTATTGAAACAAGTGTGGAACAACAACAGATTAATAATCAAACAGCGCATTCAGCAGAACATCGCAACAACTACTAGCAGCATGTCTAGTTCTATTAATGAAACTGGAAAATGTGTGTGTAATGGATTACAGACCAGAACTCAGCTGAACAGTTTGAAACCGCACAGTTGTATTCTAACGGGCTGGATGTTAAAATGCGTTTTGCCTCACTCCACTTAAACTGCATGACATTCCTTTCTCAGAGATTACTTCAAAGTAATGTTTCTGACAGGGGAATCGATATCAATCTACTTTTATAAACACTGAAAATGACTCCTGTGTTCAATCAATTGAGCTTTGAAGAAAGAGGATGGACTAGGACTTTTGGCTGATGGCTATGCTGTGTTGTCTAAACAGTGAGAAGAAACATAAAGACAGGATCACTTACAGCCCCCCTGATCCTGGGCTCTAAGTCTGGATTACGTATTCTGCAGCCCTCAAATGTGTCTTTTTCAGATTTAGCCTTTACAGTGAATTTAAACTGAAACTGAAATTTGGCAAGAACACATCGGTTTGGAGTAATTTAATTTCAAGGCTTCTTTGGAGTTTCCCATACCCTGCAGCGAGGTTCCTGTAAACCTGTACATACGATGCAGCCACCTTGTGGTCCACAGTGATGAGGTGAAAGGTCTAACACCATATAGGGATTATCTTTAAATGTGGCCATCTGTCAGAACGTCTAGATTAAAGACAGCACCATAGCAATCACAGTTACTTAGAAAAGGGCAGAGAGGAAGAGAGAGGGAGTCAGGGAGGGAGGGACGCCAGATGGATTAACTATGACGACTTCTTTAGACCTTTGCTTGGCCCCAACCATGCCATAGCCTCTGGTCACATAGGAAGATGGGAGGAATGGGAAGAATGCAGGCCACAGCGGCTGAGGAGGCAGGAGGGTGTGAAGAACAGAGGAACAGAGAGGGAGTAGAAGAAATGTAAGGAGGCAGGATTCCCACCGTGAATGGCGAAATGTGCCCCTGTGCTGACACAATATGGGTTTCCTCAGTGCCACAACACAAGAAACAATGACGCCTGTTAAGTTTAGTAATGAGAGGTAAATGCTTTATTCGCTCAGGGTCTTTTTAGCTGGCATAAGAAGAAATGAAGCAGGCATTCAGGTGCGGATAATGCTGGAAAATATTATAACAAGGTGCTTAGAGCTTTCTGATGGCCTATGGTTTCTTCCCACTACATGAACCATTGTGTTAGTGTTTTGGTCACTGTGAGCAGGGCCAAGAGATATACCTATGTCATGGTGGCTCCTGTAACAGGGTTCCCACGCTTTCTTAGTGTCAAGTACAAAGACATTTCAAGGACTCTTAAGTAGGCCTGCAACTAGCGAGTATCTTCATTATTGAGTAACTGATTAGTTGTTTGCTTTATAAAATGTTAGAAAAAGGTGAAAAATGTCGATCAGTGTTTCTCAAAGATTGTCTTGTGTTGTACACAACTCAAGGACACTTCGTTTGCTGTCATAGAAGAGGAAAGATCCCAGAAAAGATTCACATTTAAGAAGCTGGCATCAGAGAATCAAAAAACAATTTGTCAGTTATTAAAAAAGGTGTTTATTAACTCAATAGTTGACCACTCAACTATTAAACTTTACTTTCCAGGCTCGATTCCCTCAAATTCAAAGACCCAACATGGTCACAGTTTTAGACAGAAATCAAGTCGTAGTACTGTTACAACACTGAGAAGTTTTATAATAACCAGCAGATTGGCTCGTGAAACAATGCAACGCAACTGCAGGAGATACACGTGCAGACAGCAGGTCGTAGCATATTTACTAACTAATAATTTCAATTTTTATTCCCACAAAAAATCAATCACTCAATCATTTCAGTGGATCATGCCTATTTGACTATATTTTCAAAAAACTTAAATCATTCACTTGGAAACAATACGTTTTTCATCATGGTAGCAAGCCATAATCCATCCCTGTCAACGGAGTGATTCCATTTCTTAAGGAGATGGTTTACTTACTTCTGTCAGGTGATCACTTAACCAGTGCAGTCATGAATATGAATAATATGGTTTGCCTTCAGGCTGAAAGTTCAAATGGGGGCATATGGTTAAAATGAGTATATTGTAGGATTGCTGCAAATTGTAAGGCCTTTTTAGGATCAGTGATACAAAAGACTTTGCTTTAAATGGTAACACTTAAGTGATGCAAAGGGAAATGGGCTATTAATAATGTATAATTGTGCAGCCATTAAGGAAATGACCCATACCAATGAAAAACACTGGTATTTTCCTTTAAGAGCCATATTTATCTTCTGGACAGGATCTCTCCAGCAACATGATATATGCAGAGTGCCAGGTCACATGGACTTGCAGCCCAGTCTCCCTGTAGTTCCTGCTGCAGGAGAAACAGACTAAGTATAGGGAAGACCAGGGGAGAGTGGTCGAGTGCTGACTTGCATTAGTCCATATGCACACTACAATTCTTATGTGCAGCTGGCTGCATTTCTTGTTTTTAACACCAACAATTCCAAATACAAGCTTGTGTGCCAACTCCATGACTGCCGTCGGTGCGGACTGGCTAGCATGGTGATTGTTGACAAGCATGTTTGTGTGGCCATCTCCCAGTGTGTTTGTGCTGTGCTGGGAGCAGGGAGGGGATAAATTTAGCGCTTTAGCCCCAGACTGGAGGCAGTGGCCCTTTATCCTGCACTGTCCTACTTAACAGAGTGCTGCTCTCTGCTTGTGCCTGCCACAGCGCACCGGGACTCACGCATTCACCTCCCAACATCAGGCAATAGAAAACAATAGAAGGGGAATGTGCTCAGCCACATAACACACATTCATGCAGGAAAATGCAGACAGTTGCATGTGTTCATGCAGACAGTCGCATGCGTTTATGCAGGCGGATTTGTTATTGTATAACTATGCTTTGCATACATTCATTATCATTCTCTCTTGTAATATGAGCTGCACACTGGCCTCATTTCACAACAACTTGATTTGTTAATGATGCTTTCAGTCAGACAAAAACAACTACATGCACAACTGACTACACATATTAAAATACAGTGGAGTAGTAATCTAAAACTCCTGATTGCAGCGCAGTTAGAGTACATTGTCGATCTGTTTATACAGAGCACATATCAAGCAGATCAAAACAAATGATATCCCTTTTGTCCTGATCCAATTGTAACATCAAAGTAGGATCCATTTACGTTGCTCCGAATTTTGGTAATGCAGCCAATTAAGAGCAAGTCAATGAGTAAGTCCGCCTTAAGCTGACCAATAGAGCACGAGCATCCCGCTTCACCTTGGAAACACACGATCCCATGGTGCATTTCCCTGCTGCCATGACAACCAAGAGGAGCTCTCCCTCACTCGATCCCTCCCTCCCTTGTGTTCTCTCTCGCTCTCTGTTTCTTCAGTCTACCTAGCAGCACAAGGTTCACAGAAACAACCAGGCTGCACAACTTGGAGCCGCCTGCACTCTAGACAAAGAGAATTACTGTCAGCTGTATCAAAACATACTGCTGCCTTTGCAGTTCACATTCAAAACAAAGCCTTCACCAGATCAATGAGCATTGATTTATTTTCTTAACATATATTAAAAACAGATCAGTTTTCAACATTTCCTTTAACTTCAATCTTAACATAATTATTTTAATTGTAAACTCATTTATGAGTGCCTGATTCCGTCTTGATATGAAAAGAGGAGAATAGGAGCAATTTGAGGCACTAATAGAGGTTATCATAATCAAAGACTAGGAGAATTCAGTTTGCTGCCTGCTGCTTACCACACACACATCAGGGGCGGGGGGTAGAGATGATGTAAGCATTTCAACACAGGCTGAGGTCTGGGGTTGAGGTTATGAACACTGTCAGCTGGCCACAGCCTCCACCAACTGGAGACTTTGGATGCTGCAGAGCAGTTGTCCGGTGATCAGAGGGGAAGTCAGTGTTTCCCAACAGCAGATATGATTTGAGCGGCCCACAAAAAAACACATTTCAATATTTATTTCTAACCCTAGAAAGTCTGAAGGCTTGAACTGATGACTGTAAACCACAACTCTGGCCCAAATTTTAAACTTTGGGAAAGAAAATATCTTTGACTATCAGACAAGACTATATCTTATTCCTGGTGACAGGAACTATGGGAATTTGTGGTCACATGTGTTTAAAGACTGTTGATTTTCCTTGCAGCAAATCCATTTGTGTTTAAGAAGAAGAGGCAATACCAACTAATGCCTGAGCTAGTTTGATAAAAGATGAATATAATGACAAATCAGTTTAATGTGTGTTTTTGTATTTAAAAGTGGGAAAAAAATGGTCTGGGGTTTTTTCACAGTCGCGTGCACTAACATGCACGCAAGGCCGGACTGTCCATCACAACAAACAACAGAGAAGCTCAGATTACAACACACACAGAGGGAGAGTGACTTCATTCTCTGTTCAAAATGCCATTACTCTATATCTTTGCATAGAAAATAGTTGTTTGCTTCTATACTAATGCTCTGAATTTAGAGTAAAGCGCCTTATAGAGGACTAAAAAGTATCCAAAAATGATTGGCATAAAAAAAAAAATAAGTTAAGTGCAGTTTCAACTGGACAATAAGAGTGGGAATTTCCTGGAAATGTTCAATTCCATTCCCTGTGGAATCAGCACTTCATTGAGAATGAAGATCTGAGCGCTGACATAAAAGGCATTGCCATGTTAACCCAGTTGCCAGGTCGCCCAAAAATAAATACAATTTTAATATTCGCTAGTGACATTTAGATACTGCTGTCACCAGACACCTGCATGTGACACAGCCATCTTTTTGTTTATTTTACCTTTATTTAACCAGGAATAAAAGAGTTATTGAGATTGTCCTGGCCAAGACATGAAACTACTATATGACTAAAAGATGACTAAAAATGTCAAACCACTTTTAAAAGTTAGTCTTGAGCCCTGGTGGATGGAGTCTCCCTAGCAGTGAGCACAAAACGCACAGACGGTAGAGGAGCTGTGGAGTGATAGCCATCTTTGTGTACTTTATCACACAGAAACAAAAAACAACATTATTTGAGCGATTTAATAATTGCAAATACCACAGCCCTAAAACAACACCAGCTCGGGAAAATCTTCACCGTCAGACAAGCTGATCTAGGCGCAGTAGCACTTTAAAAAAAATGTACAAAAGGGGTCTTGTACATTTACGTCACAGTTCTGTGGTGCTTTGTTTGTTGAAATCCCAGCATGGCTAGAGCACAGCGAAACACACACCAAATGGAGAGCAAAAACATCCTTGGCGACAACTAAGATTCGGGGTGGTTGCACCACTATTTATAACCTGCCCAGTCTGCTCTGTGACAGCAGAGGGGGATGAAGGGAAGGGGAGAGAGAGAGTGAGGAGCGAGAGCACAGAGAGAACCAGACACACAGACAGAGGGTGGCCTGTGAATTCCGGAGCAGAGGAAAAGACCATTGTTTTTTTTTTTCCCCTTGACTGGGGCCCTCTGTGATCAGCGTACTGGGCAAAGAGGCAATGGAGCTAAAAACAAGCCATGAATATAGCTTTAAAGAGAAGTGGCTTGTTCTTGGGTATTCTTTTGTCTATCCTTTTGTCTATTATACTGTCAGTTATCACACTTATCCTGGCAGATAAGAGCCCTTCTCTACGGATGCAAGGCCCTGAAAGAGTCTGCATTAAAGCTGGCAACTGTGATCTGCCACCTCGCATTGAGGTGATGATAAAGACAAGCTGACAGCAGATAGAGTTCTGGCCAGTTCTATCCTGGACAGAGCAACTGGCCTGCAAACAAACACACACGTGTCGGTGCACACACAAGATTATGTCACTGCATGGCCTCCAGTGTCACCTGACTGGGAAATCTGGCAACAACACCAAAACAACCCCAAAAGCAGAAACACACTGACACATGCGCACACAAAATAGAGCTGGGAGTATGGAAGCTGGCAAATCTCAATTTATCACAATGCAGAGGCTGCTGTCTGCTTTCACATCTAACACTGCCCTGCAGGTAGGGCTATGCGATATGACGATATGTATCGTATGAAAAGAGAAAAAAAGGCCTTTAGCTCTATCGTTTATCTGGCGGTGTCGTAAATCATGCACTTTACAGACTAAGGGGTGTGTGAAGATGAAAGGAGTCACCCCGTGCATTATTAGGCCTATGCACAGCCATAGACTGTGTTTCTCTCTTTATTAAATTACCAGAAAACAACTGTAACACACATAAAATGATGTAATCCACAGCACTACTAACGCTCATCCTGCCAAAAAATTGCATCCAACTCGCAGGTAAAAAAATACATTCATGTCTCTAAACATTTAAAAACTATACATTTAAAAACCATACACTATTTAACATTATCATGGCCATTACTTACCAAAAATGTGTCTTATCATGAATGAATTACACCTACATATTATAAATGCTCATTATAGACGTTCAGTCTGACACAGCGCCATTAAACTGAAGCTACAGTTCTTAATATGACGTCAGCTATTGTCAAAGAAAGATACAAACAAAACCCATTTATGTTACAACAACAATACTAAGATAAGATGCCCGTATCAGAAATCACACCACTCAGAATGTACTGGGAAAAAGAAATTTGTAGTTTACCTTTATTGAAAAAAATAAATAAATCGAATATATATATTTATATAGTATTTATTTTTAATTATTATTGTTATTGAAAACAAATACCGCAAAAAGATAATAACTACCCAACAAAAGAATATTTGAATATTTGAATATTGGGGTCCAGTCCTAAATCTAACATGAGTAGCCTTTATATGTGGTAATTTTACATAAACTACTCGTTAATTTGATTTACAAAAACAATGCCATATCGTGATATTTATTCTTATTTGGAATATGTAACAACCTATATCGTGAAATTTGTTTTTTTTTCATATCGCCATAAAATCACACTTGACAGAATTCTGATTTTAAAAATCGATTTGAGCTACCAAACAAACAAAAGCTGTGTGTTAAATGTGGAGACACGGTGAGGGGGGAAGAGCCAGGAGTTGGTGAGGGTAAAGGGTAAAAACTGCTATTCATTTTCTCCTCGCTACCTGCGTCTCCATCGCTTTTCAATAAACCCCGACACCAAGGGCAAGAAATCCAGCTCAGCACATAGCAAAGAGGAAGTGGGGGATGTCTCAGTTGTACACAAACAAACAGAGCGATAGGAGACGGACACTGCTGGCACAACAGCACCTCTTTCAGACTTTTTAAAAACTCTAATCAAAAACTGTAATGTAGGGGACACTGCAGGGATGTCCTGAGCTGATCCCAAGGATCAAGACTGGGGCATGTCCAGACAGTCTGCTGATACATCAATAATGGTACTGTATATAAAACCTGATCTATCTACCATCATCTATTTGTTTGCCTTGAATACGTTACTGTTGAATTTTTTTTAATTATAAAAATAATTTATTTTAGATTTATTCTTTTTATCCATGTTCTTAATGCTCGTGAGCATCAGACTATCGTGTCTCTATGACCCACACACACACACACACACACACACACACACACACACACACACACACACACACACACACACACACACACACACACACACACACACACACACACACACACACACACACACACACACACACACACACACACACACACACACACACACACACACACACACACACACACACACACACACACACACACACACACACACACACACACACACACACACACGAGGAGGTTTTGTTTACTCATCGTTTTCATGAATCAATCCATTGCAGTGCTTTCAATGCGCCCAACAGGAATAAAAGTTGCTCACAGCCAGTTAGTAAAATCAAAAACAATGAACCCAAACTAATTTTACCACTGAAGCCTGCTCGTGTCGCGTGCAGTTAGGACACAGTGATCAGTCTGCTGATCACAGATACTATCACCCACTGAAGGGAAAACTGTCCTGCACTTTCATTTGAGTATCGCAATGTAACGTAACAGAAAATGCAATCACTTGTTTGTAACTTGTGACTGACGCACGGAAGGTTTAATGTCAGACAACATTCAGATTCTCTCAGATACAGTTATTATCTGTTAGTGAGGCTACATTAACATCATTAAAGAAACGGAATAAACATAAGTTATTTTATCAACAGTAACATTGTGACTGGTCCAGTGCATTCTGTCTTTCATTAGTTTGCTCTGTAAAATGACTTACAGTGATCTGACGTTAACATAAAGGGAGTTTATTGTTTTATTCATGAAGACAACTTTCATTCATCTGATCAATAATATGTTGTCATTTGCATCAAGACTATGACTCAATTTAAAAAATACTGTATGTACTTTGTTCCATAGAGCCCTAGCAGGACACGCTTTGTAAGCCCATGTTTTTTTCCCGCACGCGCGCTTCACCTCCGCTGCTACAACTCCCTCCTAGGGGAAACACCGCAACCTGCAAGTAAGTGACCCGCAAGTTAACTGTGGGGCACACACAATAAATAAACAGCAGCCAGCTGCTTCAACTGAACTAATAATATGGTGATGTGCAAGCAAGCTGCAGGCTTAGGCTATTAAAACAAGTACATTTTGCATATATTTCACCAACACTTTGCAGGGGAGCTACACCTCTAAACTTCTGCTGGAAACTGCTTTTGAACTTCAAAATTTTGTTGATGCTTGAGATACAAAATCAGTGCAGAGCCCTACCTACCTGTTTTTTTTTTTACTTTATCAGGACCTGAGCACTGACAATGTTGAGCTTTGACAGCCCTATTCAAATTGGTCTGTTACTTCTTATTCCTTTATGGAATTCCTTGTCTTTTTGAGGGCCTAAACATGCTCAAACTCCCCAAACTTGTCAGGTATGGTAAAAAAAAATGTATACTTTATGGGTATCATGCTTGGGCGTGGCAAAATGGCAAAATTACATTAAAAATCCATGATCGCGATTTCATCACGTTTTTTTTTTACATTGTTTTTAATTATTTTGCAATTTACTGAACAGTGCAACCAAAGAACTATGTAAAAACAAAGCCCTAAAATGTATTTATTTATATATTATGAGTACTTCTTCCACCACTGGCCACAACAATAACACTCTGACTCTCAAGTGTCAAGGAAGACTTGGTGAAACAAATTGGTGATTAATACAAATACAGATACAGAACTAATGACATGTGCCTCAGTTCATTTGAAGGTCTTAGCTATGTCCCAATCAGGAAGCACTGACATGAAACGATCAGAAATGCCTGCGTTTGATTTCAGTGAGTGGTGATTCACCGCAGTGTTAAGACACAGCCACCCAATACTACTTTTTAAGACCCCGCGAACTGCATGTAGTTCCCTATGATTGGTTGATTAGCGTGTCTTTAGGGTGGGCATGAGGCGGACTAGCCAATAGTGGAATTCGGCTGAGGAAAAAAAAAAAACTGACTTATCTGTGCAGAGCATAGAGCAACAATGGATAAAATTAGCCCTATAGACGATAACACGATCTCTCTGCTTTGGAAGATGGTCAACACAATCTGGTCCTTCACAATCTAATATCGTTATATCGCCCATCCCTATGAAGCTTTATGGGGAAAATTGTGCATTTTTCATTGAATGGCATGGCTTTGGCGACGCAGCAAAGTCGATCTTTCGCCGAGAAACAGTAACTTGATCAATCACTGTATAATCTGCCCTAAATTTCTCTTACTTGATAAGACTCCAGCACTGATGACATCTATATCTTAGTATTTTGTCATAGTCATAGCAACCCATACTGTCAAGAGTAAGTCAGCCTTAAATGACAAACATTATCGAATTTACATAAAATTGACATAGTGTAGTCTACACTTACAGCAACATAATGCACGTTGAGTGGACGCTGTAACTTCAACGTCTAATCTATTCAAAACTTCTGCAGTTTGCTAAAACTGTCTCACAGTCATAGCGCCACCTACTGCTACCAGGAAGTCAGCCTTATGTGACAAAAATCCCATACATGAACATGGAATTTACATTGTGTGGTCCACACTTGATACAGAGCAACATGAGTTATGTTTAGTGCACATTGTCTAGCACCAGGTAGTGGACTAGCTGCGCCAGACCACATCCTAACCTTACAACAGAAGAAGAACATGCCTAAAAGGGCAAGGGTAAAGAAGAAACATCCATTTCCACAATGCAGGTACACCAGCAGAGCACTGCCAGAAAGGAGAGACAACTTTGATAAGAACGCAGCAGAAAGAGTGGTGCTTCACATACCTCTTGTTGATGGGCTTCTCATCCTTCTCATAGGGTTTGACAAACCACTTGCCGATGCGAACGAAGCTGCGATTCATAAGGCAGCGCTCCAGCAAGTTGTGGATGGCTTTGAACAGCAGCGTGCGACACTCGTAGGAAAGCCCGTTTTCCCATAACCCATCATCCTCGGCTGGAAAAAAAACACAAGAAGAGCAACACAGAAAAATGTGAGGAGTGGAAAGCTTTAAAAGTTTTGGTGCTACTTTTACAAACCTGTAAGAACTCTCCAGAGCAAACAATGTCAATCTTGACAGCAAAAAAACCCAATTTACAATTATAGTGAGAATGGTGCATGTATCGGCTGGCTGTGGTAGACGTAGAGCCCTGCACATCAGATTACATAGTCACTAATAAAGATGTGTACAACATTAGGTATGGGAACACCAATTCTCTCACACACACAAACACACACAGACACAGTGTATATAGCCCATGTGTGACAGTGTGTCTGCCAGTGTCACTGTTATGGTGAGTCGCTGCATAACTATGCTAAAGAGAAGTCAAACAGTTTAGCTAACAGACAGAAAGTGACACACTGCCAACACTCTGGTAGAGCTTACACTTTTGAGTTTCTATTCCACACCTGCAAAGAGTTAGACTGTAATTAGCCTGTGTTAGGCTCACAGGACTACAATTATTTGGATCATATGGTGCACCAAACCAAAACGAGTCACATACCGAACTGAGTGTCCTGCCCCATGCTGTTCAGGATTAATAAATGTACCGTTACACCCATATCAGAATAGCTTTCTGAATCACATTCTGCGCTGGCCTGAATGCTACTCTAATCTCCTCAACAGCCACTGCTCACACATCATACAGCACTTAAGCTTCTTTCAGTCAAGTCTCCAGCAAACATCTCCTCATGTGTGCCGTCTCTGCCTAAGCACAGACGAAATAAGTACCGGGTGTGACCCACCCCTTCGTCTCAGCTTGGCATGCCCAACGGAGGCCCAAGCCAGCCCAAAACCAAGTTAATCTAAATTGATTTAATTATCAAATAAATCCATGGTATGCCAGGGCTGCGACCAAAATTTGAGAGCGTGCGACAGAATTTTTACGTCTAGTCGCACATCCAGATGTTGCGCAATATCAATATTTAAGAGGTTAAACAGCAACAGAGTGACAGATAACACAGGAACAATATGTCAGCAGTGTAAGAAGATAGTGCCGTCAACACCTTAACACAAACACGTAACACCTGAGCTCCCGCAACTAGTCACAGTGTCGGGACCTGACAGACCCGAAGCCTCCGTATGTGACGAGCTGGGACAGAGTACAGGGACAGGCAGCTCCCGAGCCGAGTGACAGCAAAAATGTACTAAACCAAAATAGTTTTCATGTCGGCCCTATGGGAAGAAAACAACAGTGTTTAACTGATTCATTGACTTTATTTCTCCGCCAAGCGCAGCAGGTGAGGCAGCAGGTGACACAGGTGACACAGTGTCGATACGGTTCATATAAAACATAAACAGCGTGAGAAAACGTGGGTGTGAGTCAATCAACTTAATAAAATGGAAACGTGTCTGTTCTGTGAGATGAGCGAGTGACGGTCACCACACCGCTTCTTATCTCGCTCTGTGTGGAGCAGTGCCTGTATGTTGTCGTTTGCGGGGCGGGGCCTTTTAGACGACAAGGCCTCCCGCAGTGGCCCGGGGTTGGGGGGTTCTCTCAAAAATTTTCAGTTTGAGGCCACAGTGCTCCTGTTAGTCTGGAGCTAGTCTGGAGCCCTGTGTTCTGTTGCAATGCCAAGGTAGATAAAGCTATTATAAATTTAGATCATTCCAGTACAATCAAAATAGGAAATTACATTGATATCCTTCCTTAAACAAGAGACAGCATGGGCCCTGTGCCAGCCTGGTAGGTCTGAAAAGCTTGTTTAAGGAGATGCTGAGAGCTTCTATGCTTAACCTGAGTTTGAGCAAACAGCCAGCTATGTTTTATGAACAAATTATAAACATCTGCTGGAAAATGTAAAAGGAGTTTCAACTCCAATTTCAAATGCCACAGCTCTACTAAACAGAGGGTGTTCAGCTAGCCTTTAAAACATTACACCCAACCAAGGGAAAACAACCTCAGGCTAGCTGCCAAGTAAAGAGGGCTACGTGCCCAATGATTTTGAGAGCAACAAACTAATTCATCAGGTGTGTACACATCTTGAGGGATAAGATCAGGAACACAGAAAAGCAGGGCAGAGGGAGGAAAAAGGAAGGAAAACAGCTATTTCCCATTAAAAATTAACATCAACTGCAGAATAAAAAATGAATCAACAACAGTATAAAGTCATTTCACTTTCTAGTAAATGATGGATGTTATAGAGCATGGATAGGATCAAGAACCCCCCCCCCCCATCCCCCAAGTCTGCTTTGAATGATTTGGCAGCTGGTCTGGCAATCCTGAGAGACATGGCAGGCAAGAGGGCAAAAAGTCAACATGAAAAGAAACCAGGACCACTGAGGCACTGACAGCAGATTAAGAGAAAGGACAGGAAAAAAAGAAAACAAAATAGGATTTAGGCCAAACTGCTAGCTGAAAACACAGATCAGTGTGACTGATAACATTTGAAAGACAGGGGGAATGAGGAGCAGGGCTCAAATCTACTAAAAAAGAGAGACATCAACCCGGCTTGCATTTGCAGTTAAACCTTCAGTCCTATTTAAGGACTGTGTAGATGATGGCTCTTCTGTAACACTGACAGAAATCTCCCTACACCTACTTTCACATCAACTGCCATGGAGATCCCATCTGCTATCCTCTGCCAAGACCACATCTGCCCCGTGCCTCCTCCTCTTTGTCACTTGTTCCTCCTCAGTCTCTCCCTCAAGCAGCTTGAAAACAGGCTTCTGGTTTACATCAAGTGTTCCTAACGGCCTCGCGTTCATCATGCAACGCCTGCTGCAACACTCCCTTCTTCAGACAGACACAGGGACAAAATCGTTGCAGTCAAAGTCTATGCAAGTCTGTTGTAAACATTGGGACACTTATTCACTATAAATGGCAATGCAGCTTGTTAAAAAAATGATTTTCCAAACAAAACCAAACATCCAGAGCAGGTGTGATTGATTCTACGCTCCAGGACAGACTCGACTTGGCTTTGCAATTTTTAAAAGGAGGAAACCCCATGACAGATGTCTCTGGACTCAACCTGCCACCGCAACAGGGTAACAACTAGGGCTGCACAATATATCGCAAATTAACCTTCATCGCTATATAAAGATGCGTGATATTCGTCTTACAAAACAAAGCTTGAACATAAATGGTATATTTCCATATGCCATGTATTAGGACACTGCATGTCAACATATCTGGCCAATCAGATGGAACCATACTGCCCTAGTTTCCTCGATGAAGAAGAAACGTTGTGACTAAGGTCAAGCACAAGGTGTGTCAAGTTAAAGCACTTTAATGGCAGAATGGAGAAAGACAAGCCCTGAGGGAAACGTCGACAACAAAGAAGAACTTGTGGCTAAAAAAGAACAACTCCTCTGTAAAGCCCAGTTCAGACCAAAGATTTGCATCGAGACGAGTTGAAACTCACAACTACTTGCAATGTGCAAGTCTGCAACGTTCTGACACCTGCCAGTTCAGAACAGTGAGACGAGACGAGACGGTGTATCATCTCCATAGCAACGACTCTCTGTACTCCCGTACTAACCTCTGACTTTTCGTAGCTGGATATAATTTGTAGCATCATAAAATAAAACGAGGACAGATAGTGAGTTACTTGCTACAGTTACAAACCAGCGGCTGGCAACCTGACAAGCTGGCTCGCAGGTGACAACATCAGCCGGTTTGATACAAGATGGGCCGGTTCACAGCGATTTCACAACTTTTACCTACAACAATGTAAAGAGCTTTGGTCTCGTCACGTATCTTTGGCCTTTATTTAGGAGCATTTTGGATACAGGAGAGACGAAGTGTTGCGCAAGTACTCTGCAAGTCATGCCAAACACTTGTGGGCAACTACCTGGGGGAAATGACTAACCGTCATAGCTACCTACAACACAACCACAAACAACTGTATGAGGAGTTCAAATAAACTCGCTTTCATCAAAGCAAAAATGCTAACCAAGACCAAGACAAGTAGCAGTAAAATAGCACAACAGACGTCCATTCATGAACTCTGCAAGAGTGCTGCCCTTGAATGCAGTGACTACTAAAAATAATAAAACAAACTCCTAGCAGCTGCTTTAAAATAACATTGATTTCTTGTTATATTGATCAAGAAAATGTAATGCATTGTAAAACGTCCCCACTAAATGGAAAACAATTTACACTACTGAGAGAAGTGTAGCCCAAAACTATTCAAAGAACAAAACAGAACAAATCCTCAGCTAAACCATCTTATTGTACAGTCTTAGTGGCTGCAAATAATTATTTTAATTCTAGATTCATCTAACGATTATTTTCTCATTTAAGCGACTAATTGTTTTGTCTATAAAATGTACGAAAATACTTACCAGCAAAAAGCTAACGTTAGGGTATAAACAAACCCACCAGCTTCCAACTGATTTCACTTGCACAGTGTGATGACGTTTATAGTCTCATTTAGCCACTTGTTAGCAACCGCCATTTTTAAAGCTATTCTTACCTTTCTGCAGTTACACTTTTCTTTTATAATCTTAAAAGGCTCCTAATACGCGTATGGCACACTGGAATTTAGAAGAAATCCATTAGTTATTGACACTCAATATTCAATCTCATATTTCTGATAAAAGTCTAACCAATCATTTTATTCCTGCCTGTCATCGTCACACTGTCCCTTCCAGTTGCTTACTGTAACTGCGTGCGAGTTGCGCACCTCTCAGCAGAGCAGCAGAGCGGTCTGTGAGAGCTAGCACGGAACAGCGAAGAACTGATGCGTCAAGAGGCAAGACGCGTGTCAACATCGGCTCAGCTTTCCAGTGATGGCGGATGCTAATGCAGCTTCATCCGGAGCTAAAAAGAGACGAGATGGTCAAGTACTTTTAGTTTCCCTAATCCTAAAATGCAGCATTAAATGGGATAACCCAGCATCAAGATGCTTTAAGTTATCAGTTACTATGGTTCCGTAATACTATGTTATTTGTGCACGGAAGATTAGCCTTAGCGCTAGCGTTATCGCTAACCTCACCGGTAGTGTAAACAAACCAGCCGTTTCACTTGCATAGCTCACTTTCTCAATGCACGCGTCAGCGGAAGAGTGAGTGTCAGAGGTCAGCGTGGGACATGCCAGAAAGGTAAGAATAGCTTTAAGTGATCGAAAACAACCTTTATTTCTCCGTTGTTCTTGAAAAGTTTTCCCTCCACACGGACTCGGCTCAAGAAATATCTGCGTCCACACGAAACCAGTGAAACCAGCTAAAAACGCTGTAATGCACATGCCAGACCTGGATGTGGCGCTGTAACTGCCACAGAAATACACCAACAAGGGGAAGAAGAGATATAAAAGCTTATAAAAAGCTACTAGCGACCAATGTAGCTGCTTATTCAGACCATAAGGGAAAAGGGAGAAATATCTGGTCGCCCTAATTCATTCACATGCAGCCGCTCACAGAACAGTTCAGGGAGTGGGTCCGTCCTTCTCCACACAGCACTACTGTATTTGTTACATGACGCCACGGGGGTTAGAGGTCCGAGGTGGGGCGATGACTGCATCTTTAAAGTATGTGGTTACAAAATCTACCGTTTTCAGGCTCAGATAATGGATGCAGTGGATGGTCGGCCTAACCATTACTAAAGATGTGCAGTTACAGGAAAACGCGTCCTCGTGTGGACGGGCCCTAAGACACAAAAAACCCATTGACTTCATGACAAGGGGAACCAGACGTGCATAAATGCTAATTGACTTACGGGTTTTAGGACTCATTCCTGCAGTACTCTAAACAGTTCAGCCATGACTCAAAACAACAACATGGCTGTTACTAATTACTCTTAGAATTAATCACATTACATTTACTAATTAACCATCATTATTGGGCAGGCTATTCCTTCCAAACCCCTCTTAGGCCTAATGGCCTATAACCTCATTTCCATTTCTATTTGAAGCCAATAAAAATGTGTGTTATTTTTAAATATTTCTTCCTTGTAATACTGTGATAAAATATCACCACACAAAATACCTTGATATAAGTTCTAGGTCATATTGCCCACCCCTCATGCACATGTGGTGGAAGAGTGGGACATGGCATGTGGTGGTCAGTGCACAGGGCAAAAGATGAGTGGCCTCATTTAGACAAAGATTTATGAGCTCAGCTGACGGCTGGGACACTTTCATGTCTGGGCCTCCTGTGTAGCCGGCCCAGATGAGCTGACCTTTATAAGAGCTCTTAAGCGGCTCGATTAAGA
This sequence comes from Echiichthys vipera, assembly GCF_963691815.1. Taxonomy (NCBI): domain Eukaryota; kingdom Metazoa; phylum Chordata; class Actinopteri; order Perciformes; family Trachinidae; genus Echiichthys; species Echiichthys vipera. The sequence goes on along the minus strand of NC_139839.1, from coordinate 22,936,581 downwards.
ATTCTCACATCTACCTCTAGCAAGGAAACACCTTTTGACACAACACCTTTCCTTTAACATTGAGATAAAATGCAGCATCAGTACCCTGCTTATCAAAACCTAAACACACCTTAATATCACAAAATGGCACACAGGTGTTTCTGGGCTCCATATAAACTGACAAGAAAGTTATGGAACATAGTAAAAGCTAAAAGGGAACAATTTTTGAGCCCCCCTTTTTAGCTGCACGTCTGTGTGTAAGCAATTAGAGCAGCAGTCGGTCATTAAACAGCAAGATTAATGCCTTGTGATCAACTGTGCTCAGGGGGATTCTACCAAGCCTGACCAGAAGGTTTTCTCCTCTCCTCCTTTTCCTCCTCTTCTGAAAGAGTGAGAACCAGTGGTGCTATGTAAAAGATCCATTACTAATTAATGAATATTTCTTGAGCAGAAAGGGAAAAGAGAGATTGATAGTGAGAAGAGAAGGAGACTGCACCCATGGGCCAGAGCTGCACGCATGGTCGAGTCCCAGCGCTGTGCCAGTCAATGGAGATCTATCAGAGAGAGCAGGAGAGGGATATGGAGCAGGAGGAAAAAAGCAAAGCGGAGGGTGGTTCACAGGCAGGAGATTAGCCCTGGAAAATTGATCCCTAAGCACAAAAGCCATCGGCCTCCACTACTTTTTTTCTCTTAAGAGCTGGTCTAGGTTTATCTATTCATCATTCTGTGTTGCACATGGAAGTATAGAACCATGTTTGAAGGGAAAAAGAGAAAGCACCACAGATCCAGAGCCAAGATTAACCACGTGTACCACTGACTAATTATCGTTGATACACATACATGGCCTCTCTGTGACCACAGCCACACCAACAAACCTTCAACAAAACGCAACATTTAGTTTGGTAGTGCTCAAACACGCAAAAAAGAAAATATATATGTGATTTGCTGAGACAAATTAAAGAGAAACTACAGGGTTCATAGTATACAGTAGAATGCTTAAATGTCATTTCAGTCCACTCTTTCCATGTCTACGGCTAAAGTGTGGAGTTTTAGAAATTCAGTTCAACTTTCCCAGGCTGTCCAAATCAATAACATTTGGAAATTCTAAAGAGCGAGTGGCATTTCTCCCTTCTGAATCCTTGCCTGGGGCATTCACTGGGAGAAGTATGCTTTTACAATCCTTGAAATAGGATTGCAAGTGCTGAGTCAGACAACCACATAACTCTAATGCCGTGTTTAAACAGGAAGCGATAGACGTGATAGATACATACGGGACAGGCTTCACTTGCGTTACCCACAGGGCAATAGACCCAACGTGCTACTTGAAAATACTGAACTTTTCAGCCGAATCATATGACGATGTGGTGCGTCAGACAATCCAACGTGAGGAGGGTGTGTGTTGCGATTCCCCCGCCGGCAGAAGCGTTACTTGTCAACAATGGAAGAGACGATAAAAGTGCCGGTATGCAGGAACCCAGCCTTCCAACATATTTCAGACTTTCATATCAGAAACAATGCAGGAACCGTGGTTATTTCAGCAATCGCTGATGAGAAAAAGGAAAAAGCATCATCATCATCTCGAGGATGACGCAATTGGCTCGTTTGGCTCGATGGTCCAAATATGATCAAGCAGCGAGTTACGATATATCATGATTTTAATATAAGAAATTGTGATATGACATTTTTGCCATATCGCCCACCCCAAAGACAAAGCAGATACTAGTTCCAACAGGCTTATTGAAACAAGCACCAGGAAACAAAAGAAAGAGTGGCTGCATAGCAGCAGCACTAATCAAATCAACATGATTTATTGAACTGAATACAATCGGCACTTAAAAATCACAGCTGTTTAACGAAGATCACAAAAAACAACTGTGTAGTACCTTAAAACGAAACTTGGGAAGATCTATTTGCTTAACTGAATGCATTTTCATGTTCACTGTCACACACTTGGCAGCAGATTCAGAGTTTTATTTTAGATTTGGTTTCCTGTATTGGATATGAGAAGACAGGGATAGTCTTGAGATTAAATGTACAGCAGGAAACCTCTCTTTCTTTTCACTACAGGCTCACTGAAGATCAATGAAAGCTTGTGCCACAAAAGGTAAAAAGCTCCCAGTATACTGTACTATAGTCTACTAACGGTGTATGGGATGGTCAAATATTTTTCAAACCCCCTAACTTTTTGTTTTTGGGACGCAAATATACAGGAGAGACTTGATGACGGGAGACCATTTGGAGCAGTTATAAATACTGTTGAATAGAGACTCAAAACAGAATCCCCCTTTTCTAGCATAATCTGGCTCTAAGAGTACCAACATGCCAATAACTTGTTTTTTTTCCCAATGGTAAAAACAACTGACCATCAACATATTTTCTGTTTTAGGGTTTAAGTGCATTTTACACAAAATCAAAAGCAGATCAAATCTTTCACCTAGGTGGCTCATCATACAGTCACTGCATAGACAACACAAGTCCAAGATACTGAAATAAATAGCAGACATAATTTCAACAGATGTTTTGGTATTTGCATGCTGTTTTCAACAAACAACTGTATCCTCCAGTTAGTGCTTCAAATTATTGCTAACAGATATGAGGGCAGTTAAATAAATCTGAAGTTGTGAGCTCTTCCAAAGAACACAGGGAAAAAAAGAGTCTGACATTGTAAAACAGTGAAATCTTCAGCCAACACAGCATTCTGGAGGACTGAAATATGCCCTTTGGAACTGGATGTTCTGCCCTGAGGTGCAAAGCAGGGTTGTTTTTATTTGACCATTGATTCAAATATGCACAGAGGAGCATGCTAACAAAAGAACAAATTAATTTGGCAAAGCAAGAAACAAACCAAGAATTACTGCATACCAGCAAAAACAATGGTCAGCAGAAGATTGTGGAAAACAAACTCACAAAGAGCTGCTAAATTAAGCTTTTCTTTCCTCTATCACTGGATGGATCCCAAACAACGTGACCCAACACCCATGTGTGAGCTCCAGGGACCATGGTGGCGATGGCTCGCGGATAACCTGTGCTGGACAGCAGATGGCCGTGTCTTCCTTTCAACCTTCCCATTAGCAACTAATAATCCCAGACTTGCCGCTCAAAGAGAGGGGTATGCATTGACAGATGTTTTACATACTTACAAGCAAGCAGCACCAAAATGAAATGTATTCATCAAAACAGGCGTTTAGTAACATCTGTGTTCTTGAATTTTTCCTCTTCAATTTAATCAGAAAGATAAAGAATGACACTAGAAGAGTGATTTACACAAAGACCGCATCAGAGAAGTCTAACTCAAGAGACAAGGAGATTCGGGAACTTCTGTCAGTAAGGACTGACACCGAAATCGTTCGGGAAAAAAAGACAGGCAAGAAACTCAAATTAAGAACCTCTGTCTGCGCAGTGTAATCCACGTCAAATTCTTCCCCCTGCGCGCTCCACCCAGGTGCCTAAACCAAATGACACCCTTGCCTTAAAAAAAATGGCCCTCTCACCGAAGCCAAACGGTGTATTTCCAGTAAGAGAGAACACATCTGTGTGCTGCATGTGTGAAAGAGCAACTCCACACTATTTCTGGACCTGACACTGTCCGGAGTTCATATGTGGAAACAACTAAGGAAACATGAGGTAAACGTGGTGCCAGACTGCCAGCAGTGGAAGCCCCAGGGGGACCCTATGTAGGGTGGAGAAAAGGGACCGTGAAAGACTAGTAAGAAATGTACCACTGAACAATTACCCTTTGCAGACATCCATTCCTAATTTCTATGCAAAAAAAAGATCAGTGGGTCTCTGAGGGGAGGAAAAGGCAGCCATTTATCTTTCGCTTTGGATGCCCCTGGTCAGGAGATTCCACCAGCTTTTGAGTGGAGATCACGATGAAGAGCGCATGTCATTTGCATAAGAATACATGCCTACAAGCCGTTTAATTCAGCGGTGGCACTCACTTGTTGGGAAGAGTTTCTGTGCATAGCCAGAAGATTAGAATTGGTTTTCCCGTTGTGTAAGGATGAGCGAGGCGGGTTGTCCAACAGTGTAGAGAAGGGGCTTCGTGGTTACCCTTACAGTTCCCTTCATTGGTGATTAAGTGTTAGACATTAAAAGATCACTCAAGTTTTCCGCCCTTCACTACTCTCATCTCTCCAGCGCACTCCTTCCCCCCTCATCTCCCTGAAGAGAAGGGATTACTGGCACACTGGTATACAGAAATGGCACATGCTCAAAATTAAAAGACGTTCACAGGCCGCTAATCTAATGAGGATGGAAGGGGGTGTGGGGAATGAGTAAGCGTCATTTCAGCTTGCCGAAATGAAAGGAAAAGAGCGGATTTTAATGTTTACCGCCCAAACATTGCTTTAAGACTAAAAAGAGGCTGAGAACCTGAAAAGAAAGTTTTTTATTCCCAAGACAGGTTAGGACCAAAAGCAAAAAAAAAATCCATCGAACTAGTGGAAAAAACAGTGTGCTGTGGTTCAAAGGCAAACAACAGTTGTGACATTCCAGTTGAGTGTATGGGTTGGGTTGGTCTTGCCATGGTCTGCCCTGCCAATGCTAGCTGGTATTTGTCATTTCACACCTCCTCAGGCAGCAGGCAGCCAGGAGAGTCTACAGACGCAATAGACTGTCAATCATCATCCTACATCTTGGGCTACACACACCGAACACTCTGCCAGAGCACTTATCTTCAGTCCTGATGCTTATGACCAAGAAAACCTTTTTTTATTATTCTATAAGCATTCATGTGACATCCCTTGAACCCAATTAGATGGTCAGAATGAAAACCAGCAGGAATCTGGGGCTTTAGAAGGACTGACTGCAGTCCACCACACTAAAGCATTAATTATGTTAGAAAAGAACTGATTCATACGATGTGTTCTCTGACCATATTGGAAGGTAAAGGTGTTCATAGCTGGTCGAAATGTCCTCGAAGGCAGGCTGAACAGCTGATCGTCATTGAGACGAGAAGACGCAATATTGTTTAAATAAGGGGGATAACTACGCATATCTCTTAGTCTCTCCTGGAAGGCATTCATAGCGCTGCACTTGGCTGTCCAAACAAAGTGTCAGAAATAGGTGAAGAATGAAAAAGAGAGCTAGAGCGAGAAATCCAAACCTGGGCTCTTTTCTCACCTCTGCATAGGTGGCCAATCACAGCGTGAAGTGGGTGTGAATGTTGGATTGACAGTTTAGGAAAGTTACAGAAATAAGCTATTCGACCATCTGACAAGCAGTTCTGAAGGAGTATACTTGTGCTTTAAATGGCTCTAGAAGAGGACAGTAGCATCCCCATCCATAGTAGTAAAAACACATACCGTATACAGGTAAAGCTATCTGGACGGAGGTCTTAACCTCCATCTCTGTCTTAGTTTTGTTATCAGGTCTCAGGACACATCATCGTGAACAGACTGATCAGCAGCTGCAGTTTGGAGACTGAAGGAGAAAAAGAAGCCCTCTGGCTGACTTTAGATCCATCTAGAGAGGCTGCTCTGCTTCATTTCACTGGCAAAGCCCCCTAGCAGCTACAAGAGGGGGAAAGGTTTAAGAAGCAGGAGGAAGGACGCCTTCCACTAGAGGGAAGGAAACCACAGTATCCAAAACAGGAAACACGGTTTACACCGCCCATCTGGGAACCGTTCACACCGAGATACTGCGGAGTCAGGGTGCAAAACACTTGAGAAAGATGGGGAGTGGGAAATGTACAAAATCTCATCAGGTGCTCAGAATGCATGTCTCTGAGACTATCCTCCCTTAATCTCCCTAGATCACAGCAGTGACTCCAACAATTTTTAAATATATAAATGTATATATACTGTATATATTAAAAAACGTATATATACCGTGTATATATACATATATATGTATGTATATATATATATATATATATATATATATATATATATATATATATATATACATACATATATATATATATACATATAAATATATATATACATATATATACACATATATATACATATATACATATACATACATATACACACACCACCCCCTCCTTCTTGAAATTCAGCAACTCTATTAGGGGGCCTGAGCCAAACGCTTCAGGTAATTACCAGGACCCGTTAGGCCTGAATGAGCTGCCCATCGTAGCCTTCAGCTCCCATTTTGAGTCCACTTCAGGCACAATGTCCCATAATGAAGGAGGGTCACAGACGAGCTTTACTTGGCTCAGACTCCAAAGTTCAATTTACATGGCAGAGAGCATGAATAAAGATGGCCTTTTCCATCTTCCACCACTAATGTTACTGTTATTGAAGAGGGAAGAGGAGAAAGTGGGGGGTGAATGCATTTGCCTCATTTCTGCATGGCTGCTTCTGCATGTTTTTCACTCAAGTTATAATAGGACTGAGCTCAGCTTCCTAAACCTTCATCTTCATCCTAAAATGCAACAGGGCTGCCAACAAATATTCTAAATTTGTATATGTACAGTATATTTGAATATCAAAAAAACAAATTCGAATGTGAAAATTAATATTCAATTGTGTAAAATAACGACTATCATACTTCAGGAAAGCGAACACTGGGATGGACAACCTGTGTGTCTCCCAAGTCGCTGCCCGCGCTGCAAGATGAAATAGTCTACTAAGGTCGGGGAGTGAAGCTTCATTTGAGGGACCATGGCCACCAGTCCCCTGTAACCAGCCAACAACCACGGTCAAGCTAGCCGACACTTACATCTCCGCAGTCAAATAAGCCAACCGTGCAACTATAAAGCACTTATATACTGAGAACCATGTTAAATGCTTTCAACAGCATCGACTGATCTGACCACAGACAACAGCAGTGCAGCCATTGGCCAACTGATTAACCAGCTTGCTGATTCCACCATGCTTTCATGCTACACTTGTAACGGTAACCAGTCGACGAGTTGTTGCTCATCCTACACTGTGACAAGAGTGTGGGGATGAGGCATTGAGTGGTTCAATTTTATTCATTAAGCGATTTGCTGGCTGGCTGGCTTGGTATCGGTTAGCTGGCTTGCTATGGGGCTCAGTTCTCACTCCAACCCCGGCGGAGAGTGAATAAGAGAAAGAGAGTGAGAGAGTTACAAAGGCTCTAAAGCCTCTTAACACCCATGCTTTAGTTATTCTGTGCTTGTGTTGAAGGTGGGTGGAGCTTAGATGGGAATTCATGACGTCACAAATCTCCATCTCAGAGTAAGAAAGATAAAGTAATTTTTGTTCTGCCTTAACAGGTGCAACAATGCTAACAGGAGACTCAAGAATATGTCAGTCACAGTATTCACACCCACACAGTCCCCAGAAGGGGTCTAATCAGCCAGGTTAACTGAAAACACCTGTGTGGGTGTTCAGGGCCTGTAAGTTTTATGGTATGTGACATTATTTTATAACGCGTAGGTATGTATACCTTTTAAAAGACATGTTTAAAATTGAGAATTTTGGCCAGTTTGTACAGTGCTGTTTGATCTGCTGGTGGGCAGCGGCCATTTGGATATGATACCCCTTTTTCAAACACACATTAAAAAATGAGACAGTGTGACGCCCAGTGTCTCCAGGAAGAGTGAGTTGCCCTACAGGTGTTGGCACTAACAGCCTGACTGGCTGGCTGTCTTATCAGTCAGAGGAGGGTAAGGGGGGGGCATTAGGGAGGTATCAGATTACACAAATTTTGACACGTTCCTGAGGCTCTAATTTACAGGGTACCTCTCTTGTGCCTACCTGACAATCAAGCAGTGAAATCTGTATCATTTTTCAACGTACAACCAACAACGTATCTTGACAGGGTGATCGATGTTCAAGTACTACTTTTACTAAAGCTGCAAGCCCTCTATACTTCCCGTTATCTTTAACAGCCATCAATCTTTTTGCTTCATAACCTTGAATGATTCCAAGAAAAGTGCATTGGTTGGTGAGGTGAATATCAGATTCATAGATTATTTTTCTTGTCGGACAACAATTGTCATCTATCTCACTCTCTTTGTTTATATAATTTACTAAAACAACAAGACAATTATTGCTTGGCTGACTACCTACCTAACTATTATGCAGCAGCAGGACAAATGACCTGCTCCTTAACGATAAGAACCACTTCTGTGTCAAGGAGCACTCTCCCTGTTCCCTTGAACTCGATCACTAAATCCCCACAAGCACCCTGGGTGTTGTTCACAATCTGACCCTGACCACTGACCTCCATGTAGTGAGGAAGTGAGGGTGTGACTGCACAGCTTAATAACACATACATTATATATATATATATGCCAAGAGTCCCCCACCTGCAAGCTCGTGGTGGATGAGATCAGCGAAGTTGGGGTCGTCCCCCCACCAGAAAAGCCAAAGCTCCCTCCTCCCCTGCCGCTGACTGCGCCGCCATACGCTTAGCACGTCGGCCTTCAGGCAGCGGCTGAAGCTGCATAGGATGGGGTCCTCCTCCGTCACTGGAAAGAGGATGGGTGCAGAGGTGGGACCCTGCCACACAAACCTCTTCCATTTGATCCCTGTCAAGTCAGCCTGCAAGAGAAGAGAGAGAGAGGGGGAGAAAGAGTTTGTCAGTCTGCAGAGTCGCTGTTTCAGGATACACTCAGCACCTCAAAGTAAACCTGCTGAGCACAGTGTAAAGAATAGGTATTAATCCTCTTTTATGGGGCAGTTAACCCACCAACTACTTCTGACGACAAAACACCTGGGCTGTCACAACTGAGAGGGGGAAAAACAGCAAATGGCGAGATTGAAAGATAGACAGTAAATCATAAGAAAACAGAGCATCATTGTGTGTTTATAAAAAAGTAATTGCCATTAAAAACTGTTCTGTGTCTTTCTGCAATGAACTGTGTACTTGTGCTTCAGGTGCTTTCAATATCACAACGAACAACATGTTCGAAACACAAACAGGAAAAAACTAATGCTGGTAAATGTGGTCTCACCACCTTAATCCTCATTATTGGTGAGTGCTGGGGGGGTGCTTTGCCTTTCTATAAACGCTGTCTGGCTTTTATAGAGAGAACAAAACACACAGGAAAAAGCCTCATAGGCAGTAAATCACTGGCGGGGTTATTAAGTGTTAAAGCAGGAGCATTACGCTCTACTGCTAGCTAGCACTGCTGCTTATCATTCTAGCTACGACAGACTACCCATGTCTACCTTAAAACACGCACACATAGACACACCAACTACCCCAAAAACATACATGATGCCTTAGGCGTACATTCCCATTTCTGCTGGCAATCTTGGTCCTCCATCTATCCTTGTAGACATTTCAAGCAATCTGTGTGAACATGGACTGCTCATTTTCATGCCATTTAGTCCTATTCCATTCAGGCTGACTTGGCAAGCTGTCCCTCTGTATAGTCAACCAATTAATCCATTACAATTCAGGGGATATCTTCACTCTAGTGCAGAGGCGCTGAGCCTGAACAAGTGATTACCCATGGTAGTGGTGAAGCAGCGGTCTTTCACCTGGCTAGGGATAAGCTGGGAGATTTGTGGTGTTAGTTGTGATGGTGGTGGTGGGGGTTGGTGGTGGGTTGGGGAATGTCAAAACAACAGCAAAATCACAACAACAAGTATGTAAGCATTAAGACAGAGCACAAACACACAGGTGGACAAATCATTAACAAACCTGAAGTTAAAAATGGTATTGACTGTATTTATGACTACTGTACATGTCCAAGTGATACACCACAGCAGCACACAGGCACGCGTATTTCACAATTATTAAAGTACGCATCATCAATAAACAGAAAGTAACCTAAAAACAGCTAGCTCAAGGAGAAGAGTGGCTGCCACAAACGAAGGTCCAAGGTGTCATCGTAACTTAACACTGCAGTTGTTGGGATGCACGATCAAAACACCATGATCTCTGATAAACAATCTGGCTCCTAAGGAATTCAAAAGCTGCTATGCATGCAGAGGACAAGCTCAAAGGTGCAAACAGCAGGGCTAGGTCTGTGTGTCATGACAGAGCTGCAGCAGTTAGGCTGCTCCTTCCTGCTGGAGTGTGAGAAGCACATTACACCTGCATCTTGCAAGGAAACATCTGTGCACACACAATGCAAAGGGGGAGTGGGGAACGGTTAACTGTGAAACCAGATCATAAGCAGAACAGATACGCAATTAGCAAGTGAACACCCTGGTCATCTTACTGACCATGGCCAGTTCCCAATGGTATGGTGTGTTTCACCGTGTAAAAGGTTTTGTTCATAAGTGCCCTACAGATTTTATTATGGGCCTCTCCTCCTCATAGGTATTGGTTTCACACTTTTAGACGTCATTATGTGCTTAACATAGACATGCAGGCATCAAGCTGGTGACAGGGCACCGATACCTTGCTATGAATTAAGAGGAAAGAAGAAGAAGAATTCCTTTATTAATCCCACATGGGGAAATTCAATTTTTTCACTCTGTTATTATATTATTCATGTTACACACACACAGGCCAGAAATACACACACATGCACAAACAGGACCTATATACATGCAATTAATAGAGAGATGTCAGAGCGAGGGGGCTGCCAAATGGATCGGCACCCCGAGCAGTTGGGGTTTCAGTGCCTTGGTCAACAGCACCTCATTGGTGCCCAGGAGATGAACTGGCACCTCTCCAGCCACCAGTCCTCACTCCATTCATGGTCCACACAGGGACTCGAACCGGCGACCCTAAGGTTCCTTTTTAAAATAAATATTTCTGTATATCCTACCACTTTGTTTTAGCCAATTCCACACTAAGTTGTGAATCAAATTATTATATTTATGTTAAGTGTCGGCATTAATGTTTTAATACATTTCCCTAATACCATACATGTGTGCTTGCTTTGCCCCTAAAATTTCACTTCATGTTTGAAAGTTAGCTCTCGAGCCTTAGAGAACACGGCCTAACTGTAATCAAGGACCACTTCACACAAAGGAGATGTAAAGTACAAGACAGCTCTAATGCAGTAGTGAAGTAAAGTGGATACAGTTTCAATCTAATTCCTTGACATTTTGCTACTGTCGAGGTAGAGTGCATTGTCTTGTATTTGCATCAACATTAAGTCATATCAAAACCCTTTCACATACAGATATGGAGCGTTAAAAGGCACCTCAACTTATGCACTTCCGACTGTATCCTCTTTCATGTTAACATTACATTTACAAGAACAAAAGAGGAGGGGGCGATGCAAACTGCTCTCCAACCAAATAACATTGGAGTACAGCAATTAAGCAGTTACAATCGGTTCTATAGACCATGATTGATCAGATGAGAACTTACTGATGGCAACTTGAAGTAATAATTAAAGAAGTAATGATAGAAAAAACAGCATTTGACTATTCCAGGTTTCATTGGTGTAAAAAGCAACACAGAGTCGTGAGGCAATCTTTGAATTCAAGCAACTCTAAGCACATGGTCAAAGAAGCTTAAAACGTTTAATTAACAGTCGGCCTTGTGTCAGGTCACTTTTAAAATGGCACAGAGAAAAGACCGACATGCTTCTTGTTGGTGACAGTTTCTGTATTACAGCTGCACACGCAGGGCAACTTGAATCAACCGTGCAAAATCCTGTGGGCACAGAAACTTTGACCCGTTTTATTTCTGAGATTTACCTAGTGTAGTGGCAGTCACAGCTAAAATGCTGATTAATGCTGCTGCGCTGTTAATGTGTGAATGAAATACGCAGCTTATAAGAGCAGAAGGCTAGACTCTTCATCTTACATTACAGCTCTCTTCATCACCTTTTTAGCGACTGTTTCTGTCACCAGCAGGACGTTTGCATCTATGCTGCAGTTTCTCTGCCAAGCAGGCAATTGAATACAATATGAATATTTAATTTAGAATACAAAGCACAGAAGCAACTGTGGTCAACAGGAAAAAGTATAACCAAATGTTGTGTGTTACTGTCAACAAGCAGTTTGTCGATAATAAATGACTTATTGAATGTATTGTGTAGGGCTGCAACTATCCCATCTTTTTATAATCGAGTATTCTACCGATTAATTGAGTAATCAGATAAAATATATATATATATGATTTTGCGTCAAAATGTATTATAATTTGTGTTATTTTGCAAAAAATATATTATGTCTGGGGTAGGCCTATTTGGTGCGGTAACCTAACGGGTGGGTGGGTGTGTGTGGGTGTGTGTGTGGGGGGGGGGGGGGGGGGGAGAGACAAGATGTGTGTGTGTTTAAGGCAATGCACTCGCAATTTACCATGAAGAAGTTACTATTTAAACAATTCAAAGTGGTGCATAAAATTCTGTTACACTCGTGTTTATTCAAACAGGTTTCAAAGACAAATAGATTTATTTCTAAAATGAATTAGAGAAAGATATTATCGGGAAGAGCCAGTCGCTCTCTTCCCGTTTACCGAACAAGCAACGTACAAAACGCCACTGACACATTTACTCAAAGAAAACTATAAAGACTGATCAGGGAGGGGACGTTATGTTTAACATTCATGAAAAACTAAACATACAGGCATTCACGAGGACAGCTAACGTTACGCATTCTCTTCCTGTTTCTACGTCACTACGGCAACTGCCCTCCTTAAACCGGAACAGCGGCGTTCGGTGAAGTGCTGTTAACAACAGGCTGCTTTCGGCTCAGACGCTGAAACATCGATGTCGTGCTGTGGTGGTATAACAGTTCTACTTTGCAGTGGACACCTTTTAAGCTTCTGCGATTTACTGTGTCAGCCCTAGTATTGTGTTCATTATCTTAAGTCTATAAATTAAATCTCCACCGTCGACAGATGCTAAATTACACTGCGGATACAGTTCACACACGTTTTTTCAAAACATACATTGAAATCACTAATGTTAAAAGGTAAATGGAATTGTTCTTATATTGCGCCTTTCTAGTCTTCTGACAACTCAAGACGCTTTACACCATTTGTCACATTCACCCTTTCACACAAACATTCATACTGGAGGCAGTGGACACCTACCCACCATCATATCTAATCTAACCTTTCACCACATTCACACACCCATGCGCAGCAGGAAGCAACTTGGGGTTCAAGTGTCTTGCCCAAGGACACTTTAACATGCAGAGTGGAGGAGCCGGGGATTGATCCACCGATCTCTTGAACAGAGGACGACCCGCTCTACTTCTGAGCCACAGCTTCCCCCAACCGTGTTGAAATTACAACATTATCTTATTTTAGGATAGATCCTTATCAAAAATATTGAAAATATTAGGAAATCCATAAGGGCTTCCAGTGACTAGAACTATCATATGTGAAACACTCAGTTTGCCATTCGTTTGCAATTGCTGGTGCAAAGTTTTAGCTGATGTAGCTTAATTTTACAGAAGAATAGAAGAAGGTGTTGTTTGTTACAGTGCAATAACAATGTATGCAATAAATGATGATGTCCAGCTGGAGTGTGGAGCTGGAAAGTGTTCACTGGCATTCAGAGCAGTCTTTTGCTCTCTAGCATCTCAGATGTTAGAAAGCAAAAGGGCAACAGGTTTTACCAGGAGTCTTCTCACTTCCACTGAAATGCTGAGCTCTGAGCTGTGTGGGTGTGGTGAGAGGCTGAAACCCTCTAAAGTTTTAAAGTGACTACACTGACTTCTGATCAGTCAGTAGTCTTGCCAAATATACAGTATGATTACATGTGTGAGGTACAGGACAAAGTGAGGACCCAAGGCAGCTCTCCATTTTCGCTTATTGACACGTCTAAACCTGCTAAACTTAATTAAGAGAACCAGACAAAAATGTCTGAAGTCACTTTCAATGAACCAGGTCTCTTCCTAGGAGACTCCAGGCAGAATCTGTTTTGTGTACGCAGGAAATAAGCCAAGTATTTGCACTGCTGATTCATAGTGAATGTAACTAATGATGAGGACTGATCATTTGTCTATGTAATCTCTGATTCCATAAACAACAGAATAAAAGCCACACATGTCCCTGTTGAAATATGTTTCTCTTTGTATTTGCTGTTTATCACAGAGATGATTTGTTAAGCTTTGTTTAGCACTGTTGGGTGGCAATATTCTGGCTTTTAAAACAGAAAAAAGACTGAATGCAAGCATTGTGGGAAACATCTGCCCTGCAATTAACTCTAGCAGCACAATGCATCTTCTACAACTTCATCCCAATGAAAAACTTCATTACTTGATTTTTAGCTGAATGCTGTAAAACCTTGAAGAAACTTCTTCTTAAACAAGCAATACCTCTAATTGTACAACTGTATAGTAGGCTATATTATTCAGGAATTAAAGTGGCATTAAACTGCATTTTCAATAGCATTATAAAAGTCATAAACAGTTAAGTGTAGAAACATTTAGTGACGCTGCTTGTAATTTGTGTCTCTGTTCTGTTGCCAGGTTTTTAGCAAAATACACGTGATTGTGTATTAAACCAAACTGTGGCCTACAGACAAAAAGTGAACTTCTGTCCTTGCATATTCCTGAGCCTGAAGAGGCAGAAAAGATTTGGCCCTCTGTCAAAGGCTGGACACAGCAGTACTCCAATCCTCATAAACAATATCCAAGAGGCAGACTGCTCTATCAAGGATAAATGTGCCTTCTGCAGTTGTTCTGTCTGTCCTTTCAAAATAAATTAGTGGCAGCCTGTGTGCAGAACAGAGGGTGCAACAGATATCTGGGTTTCTTTCCAACGCTCATGCTTTCCAGGCTGTGTGCATGAGTGTGCCTCGAACACTTGATGCACTACTACTAATCCACAAGTTTTTCCACCTGCCTGTGTCTTAGTAAATGCTCAAGCATGTGAGCAATTGCTTGTGGGTCATGGGAGGTTTTATCTTTCATTTACCAAAGCCAAAAATCACACTGCTGCATAGAGAGGGAATCTGAGGCCAAAGGCACTGAATACATGTAGGAAGTTTTCCTCAAGTGACACATACTTGGAGGGTTACGACCCCTGATTTTGCCAGCTGCTCACCTTCCCTCTGGCCACTTAGGGTTCTGAGTCTCAGTAGGGAACACTGTGTTCAAACAGCTGCCTTCCTGCCTTTCAAGATATGAGACAAGCAACAGGTGAAGCTGCTCAAATCATGCTGCAGATGCTCTTCGTCTACAGAGTCTCTTTTCCTGTCCGTCCACTCTTTCCGTCAGCTAAACCCTGTCAAGGAGCAAACATGAAACTAACAAGTGTGAGTTTGCATTCTCGTTGAAGTGAATGCAAATTGAATCACTTTCATTTCAGCAACTTTATACACGGGTCTTGTTAATTTAGTGTATGCCACATTCAATGCTATCACTAAACAAGATTTTTGCCAAGTGCTTTTTTAAATGTTTGACCTATAGTGCTGAATGCCGGAAAGCTCAAAATACAAATGTCATGAAAAGCCAGCTACAAACTGTATGTGCATGATACTACAAAAATCGAACTTACACACCAAGTTAATTCAAATAAGCCCACTTTAAAATGAGAAGAAAAAAAAGTATGCAACAAGTAGTATCATACTCTGGAGAAGAGTATCCACTGAAAAACTAAGAGGGAAAAAAGTACCACAATGTATTTGCATTCTTTCACCATAAAACCACAAAGTGGAGTCTGTTCAGCGAGTGAGTCATAACAGCAGTGGTGTTATGCTTAGTCTCAGTGTGCAGGAAAATGTCAGCCAGACAGGCACAGCACCACAGCTACCAGCCTCTACCTCGCCTGTCCACTGTAGCCAACACTGCCTTCAAGTGCTGTTGTAAACATTGTAATTACAAGTTCAGCGCACACAATCGACTCAACTAAGTAGTACTGAGAGAGTGGGGATTTTCTGCAATGAAATGTTACCTCTTAGGAGGCGGACAGTTGCAGACTGTGTCAATTTGCGGCAAAAGCAGTGTAGTATTTCACCATGTTGTTATTATACCACATTCTCTGCCAACAATACTCTCCAAGCATTTTTTACTCTCACTTGACTTATGATAAAAAATGTTTTGCGTACATATATTAACAAACCGATACAGGACCAATACACTCTGTGGTCTTTAACTTGTGGCACTGTACCACAAAGTGGTTCTTCTGTGTCATTTAATCTATAACACAACCCTTCTTTCTCTAAGGGTCACATTAGCGTTTGACAAAACACATCTCCAACTTTCAACTATGCAAAGCAGATTGTTGAGAGGAGCTCATGGAGGCAGCATTACACGCTTTAGCCAACCTCCAAGTCAACATGTAGTTAAGCCTGCTGACAAGCCAATTAACTGCAACAACAAACACATTCAGACCATGTTCTTGATCAGCCAGCCAGAGGAGACACAGTACACATGCAACACCTTTCCATATGGTGTAGAGGTGACGACTGTGGACTACACAGTGGATTCTCACTGCACTGTTTGTCTCAGGGGATTTAAAAATACCTGTGAACTCAGAGTGGATAGGAGCACAGCCACAACTATTTAGAGTAACGCCAACTGGCCACAATTGACAACATGATAGGATGAAAGGGCTAGAGAAAGGGCCATGCATTATACACTTCATCCCAATTTATAGTGCAGTTACAGTGCAGCTTAGATATGTAGTAACCTAGATGTTTGCAATGACCAGGAATGCATGCCAGAGATTATATAACCAGCCCGGGGCCTGTGCCCTAGTTGGTGTAAATAGTAGAAAAAGTCCGAGGAGATTAAGCCCCTGACAAGCAAGTTAGCATATTACATAAATAATTGACGTTTGCAAACAAACACAGTTAGCACTAACTGTCGTGTCACATGCTTGTAAAGGATCTTTCTAGTCAAAACATAAGGGGCGTGCATTTATCGACAAGGGGTGCGAGTTGGGCATTGACACTCGTCCATGCAGGAGTTGTCAGTGTTCTGCAGAAACACAGTACTCTCACAGCAAATGCTCAGTTCTCCTGTCTCAGCGATAAAAAAACAAAACAAAAACTTAATGCTGCAAACTTAAGCGCACATGAGGTGCTTGGTCACCACTTGGTCAAACAGTGTCAATGTAATGAGAACGAGATGGCAAGTTAATAATAAACAAGGTGGAAGAAAGTGCTCCAGCACCGAAAGCCATGGGGGAACACAGTGGCGCTCTTGGCAGTGAAACGTGCATGTATGTGCGGGCTAACAGGCGACATGTATGTTGCTGTGTCTATCCTGAGAAATGTAGTAAATGAAGCTTAACAAGCGAGTGGCGTTCACCTTGAATGTTTGCTTTGCGAAAAGAAAAATGGCAATGTAGCAGAAAGAGGGGTAGTAAAAGGCCGGCTGGGACAACTAGGTTAAGTGGCAAAGTGTTAAAACAAGGCAAGGCGACAACATTAGCGGGCTGGGATACCTTGTTGCCATGACATGATGTGAGCTCGACAGGGCCGTAAGCCTCGCTAAGCTCCTATCAACTGATGCCTGATGCTAGCGTTAGCTTAGCCCCTGCTCAGCTAGTTAAAAATGGCTGCTTTCCTTTAGTTTTAAATCTCTTACCAGACAGAATAGATTGGAATGGCAATCCTCCAAGCTGGCCCCGTTTGGTACATAACAAGAACTCATCCTTCTTCAATGCGTGTTCCGACTCTCCATCATTTCACTTCCCGGGAAATAAAATAACTGTTGGCGAATTTGTCTTTTTCAAAAAGATGTGCAGGCTTTAATCAGCGAGAGATATTTTTTGTAACATTTGGCTGGAGGATAGTTAATTCAACAACCTTCCGATTGCAGTTCCCCCCGCCGGAGCTAAAAGCGGATAAAAGGGACTGTGTGTGCTTTATGTCGACATGTTAAAAGCACACCGTGGAAACTAATTAGAGGAAGCTACAAATGTTCATAAAACAAAAAGAAAAGGAGAGCAAAGAAGCAACTCTCCCCCTCCCCCTTAGCCCTAAAACGGTCTGTGCTTCAAAAAAATAAAGACGTCCTGTCTTAGTCCTCCATCGCAAAAATTAGTCTAAAAACGAAACACATCCTGTAAAACATCTCGAAATCCGGCACCGGCCTATATTTTAACGATTATTTCGGTCATAATTTCAGCCTCGGTTCCTGTTGGTTTCCATTTGAATTCATGGATTCCTTTCTTTAATGGCGGCCACAGGGACAACTCTGCCTTCCACAGCCTATTGGCTCATTCGTGGTCAAAGCGTTGTCAAGCCAACCGAAGACTAGCACACACACAGCCGAAAGTAGGCAACATTTCCGGCAAAGTAAGAGTATCTAATTGATTTTGTTTCGTAATATAACGAATGTCACGAACATTGCCTCGGGGAAACCTAAATGTGTAAATGATATGGTATTTATGAATAACATATTTGACGTACTTGAGGTATTCTCAGTCACAAAAGATGCTACAATATGCAAAAAGCGGTGAGCGTTTTATTTTGAAAGTCCTGAAAAGATGTCCCCGGTTGGACTGTGGCTACCTTGATACTGTCGTGGTCATGAGCGCTGTAATAACACAAGACTGATAGGTATTGCCGCTAGGCCAGCGCAAGTGGCGCTACTGAGCAACAGATTTAGTTACCAATGATCAAACCATATCAACTTGCTCACTTACACAGTGCACCACCTAGCGCATGTGATGTTGCACTTGCAATTGAAATGTGCAACCAAGATGTATTGATGCGCGCTTTTTGCGTTTCATTTCAATCAAATACATCCATTTGACCTCATTCACACAGAGTGAGAGTGGGATAATGAAGCCGGTAACTCGGATATTTTATATAAGGTGCATAACTGCAAGAATAAATTCACATTATTGAAGAACAGGTAAGAAGCAATTCAATCGAAAAGATCAACTGAGTTCAGCCCATGAATGGATCAAATGTGTTTGTTGACACATTTACAGAAAAGGATGTGTCAGTGTGCTTTATAATCATGCAATAAAACGCCAAGTCAATTACAGTTAAAGGTCAATAAAATTAAAGGGCAATGTTGTGAATTATACAAATACACAGAGCACAACGTTTACTTGTCTCTTTCTGGGCCACAACAGGCAGCAGTTTAATACCAGCACACCTATGGGCCAAAGCAATGTTATTCTTGACAAAACAAAGACCCAACAGCTTTTTCACTGACTTTGACACGGGATAGGATAGGATAAGATCAGATAAGATAAGATCAGATAAGATACTTTATTGATACCCAGTGGGGAAATTTGGTTATTGCACCAATACAAGATAAACAGCAGAAAGAAAGTTAACAGAAATAAATAATAAGAGCATAAACATAAAAATAAACTAAAATAGAATATAATAAAACATAAATTATAGAAGACTATTTAGATAGAACTGACGTGGTAAAGTGACTGGTGCTGATAAAGTGACAGTGGTGTGATTAGTGGAAGCAGAGTCAGCTCTATGTAAATGGCGTACTTGTGTCAATATATGATATGCTTAATTGATATGATTACATAATAGAACTCATTGTTTGTTTTTATGAATATATTCAGATGTAGTGTAATGGTCAATTTACCATATTAGAAGAAGAAGAAGAATTCCTTTATTAGTCCCACATGGGGAAATTCAATTTTTTCACTCTATTATTGTTATAGATGTTACACACACACAGGCCCGAAATACACACACATGCACAAACAGGACCTATATACATGCAATTAATGGAGAGATGTCAGAGCGAGGGGGCTGCCAGTGGACCGGTGCCCCGAGCAGTTGGGGGTTCGGTGCCTTGCTCAACAGCATGTCGGCAGTGCCCAGGAGATGAACTGGCACCTCTCCAGCCACCAGTTCACGCTCCATTCATGGTCCACACAGGGACTCGAACCGGCGACCCTCAGTAACACAAATATGATACATTATGATAAAGTGAGGGAAATAAGGCATATATAGGTGCAGTGGAGCTGTAATGTAGTATATAATAACATAATATAGTATGGTACAACTATATAACAGTGTATATAAATGTATAGTATAGTGCAGCGATATAACATACTATAACTAATGTAAGATATAAAGTAATATGTTGTATAATACAACAATAGAACATAGAATAGAATATCAACATGATATGGGATAGTAGTATTCAGTATATAACAAGCCTAAATATTGTTTTAAAATATAAAATAAAACCAATTCATCTCAGAGTTACATCATAGTAAAAAGAAATTCAGGTAACAAGTCACATTACAGTTTTTTACTGTTATGCACAACATAAATCCATCTAACCTGGCCACATTTTGTCAGCTACGCTTTGACAAGTTTGCACAATATATTTTGTGTTTGTTTTTATTTATGTCTTTTTTTTTCATGCCCTTGCTTCGGAGCAGCAAGAATACAGCAAGCATATTGTTCAAGGACAGCAGGACGGATGGTAGTCTTCAGGATATGATTTATGCATTTAAACTTATTTTTGTCTTGCAAGTTTTGTCTGTAGTATTTCCTTAAATGATGTCTTACTGAAGCCAGACAGCTGTATATCATTATCTGTCATATATTTTGTTCTAAAATGAGTTCAGTGATACACAGCATTTCCCCCAAAATATTGCAAAACATTTTAAATGTTATTTTTAATTGTGGTTCAAATATTTCACAATCAGTAGTTTTGTACAATCAAATCTTCACGCAATCCAGGAATTTGAACTAAATTCAGCCAACAGAACTCTCCACTCATTTCTACCCCAGGGCATAAACTCAGCCAGAATATTACTTCCTCTAATTCCAATTGTGAGCGCTGTGGGTTTAATGAGTTTTTAGCAAGTCCTTGTCCCGTCATTGTGCAATGCCTCCTAATTATAATACAATGTAAGCTGTCTTTAGTCATGGTAGTTTCTTTTTAGAAATGAATGGCAACTGGTTGGCCAGCGAGCCCATAATTCACTCTGTTATCCTGTGATTCACTAATGCATAATTAAAGTCCCTTAAAGTGCAACTTTTATTCAGTAGTTTCTACTCGTAATACCATTGCTTTTGCCATGTAATCCCAGCATTACCTACGTCTCTGTTAGACAATTACTCCACTACTTTTATTCTCATTGTCACTGATGCCTTGTGGCCCATAACAATCTGTGACAGTTCTTTCCTTCGGTTGCCATATTATACAACATAGAATCTTTTGTTACATTTCCTGTTTGAAAGTGAGAGCTGGGAGAATCAGCCCATAAATGTGGTGATGACAGCAGGTCCCAGGGGCACACAGGGGAAAACAGCTGGCTACTCTTTAAACACTGATGGGGTCGCGAAGGAGCGGCAGCCTGAAGTGATAATACAGTATCAAACAGCAACGTGTGAGATCCATTTGTTCCATGTATTTATTAGTGGGGGGCATACTTCACCTCAACTTGACTTGCAGAGGATGAAAACATTGTGGACCCTTGAAAGCAACATTTTTCCATTGCCAATATATACAGTGTTTGTTAATTAAATAGGTCCACCGTCCATACTGCTCCAAAGCCGAGGAAGTATCTGTCCCTCACATGAAGAAACATGAAATATACCAGATACATATCATATGATCCAGCATAGATATGCTAATCATGCAAGCACTTTCAACTAATTACCAATACAATGTATAACAAGAGTTTTGTGCTTGTATTGTGCTGTCTCCAAGGCTCTGCGACATGAGCTTTGTGTCTTTCATCTCATCCCAAAGGATCGAACAGCTTTCTCAACCTTAAATCTCCTCATAGGAATGAATGATAATCTCACATTCAGTGCTTCCCACGCTTTATCACCACTCTCCTTGATACAAGAAAACAATTGTGGCATGATACCATCTGTATAAGATTATTTAACAGAAAAAAAACATCTAATAGCACAGCCAATGAGCACAGCTGTCATAGCAGGGTAACTAATGTGGATACCAGATTGCTATCATATCTGGTGATGGTTTTCTCTCACTTATCTCCAGCTCTCTCTTATCTAAGTTCCACAGAGACTTTCTGTCACATATATTCTATTCCAGCGGCACTCAAGAATATTGTGGAAACGAAAGTGTAAGATAGTTTGGAGGTTGGCCAACTGCTCTTTTGACATTTGATTTGACATGCTCTGTGGTTGCTGCATTCAGAACTATTGCCAGAGGGCCCTGCCCCACTGTTGTGTGACGAAATCCTGCACGAGAAAGTGAATAATAAATCAGAGATTTAGCCAGAAAGTAACCACAGGCTGACTTTAACGAGTGCCCGTGGTCAGATAAGAAAGAAAACATTAAACATGGTGTTCTTTTAACGTGCTTAAATAGCAGCATGATTGGATTACTGAAGGGGCCTACTGGGCATAGGCCCAGGGCCCCACAGTGCCAGGGGCCCTGCTGGCCATATCACTGGAGGAGACACATACTGACCACGAAGAGATGCAAACTGACCACAAAAAAGGACTACGGAGGGGCAAATCAACCACAAAGAGACAACAAAGAGACAAAGTGACCATAAAGAGGCACAAGATGGCTGCATAGGAACACACCCACAGAGAAATGTGTAACAACTACAATGAGATGCAAAACAACGACGTAAAAAAGAGGCAAAAACATCACAAAGTTTGTGACTTGCTTCTTTGTGGGGAAGATAGGGGGGCCTTTTGCATGTCTGTGCCGAGGGGCCCATTGTCTCATAATCTGCTCTGAATAGCAGAGCATGAAACACTCAAGGCTAGAATAGAGTTTGAAGTAATGTGAGGCTTCATTCTGTCATATGTTTTTCGTGTGTGTGTGTTTGTGTTTGTGTTTGTGTGTGTGTGTGTGTGTGTGTGTGTGTGTGTGTGTGTGTGTGTGTGTGTGTGTGTGTGTGTGTGTGTGTGTGTGTGTGTGTGTGTGTGTGTGTGTGTGTGTGTGTGTGTGTGTGTGTGTGTGTGTGTGTGTGTGTGTGTGTGTTGTGTGTGCGAGCGCACATGTAGCTGTGTATGTCCTGTGACCTTATACACAGGTCAAGAGACAGGATGAACAGCGCTGCTACTGAAAGATCCCAAGGATCACGTGACATATTTGAAAAGCTTTCTGTAAATCAATAAAATTGACCTCCACAACAGGAAAGATTTTCTCCCTCCACTATAAGAAACAGCTGAGGTATCCAGCAGTTAAGAGCGCGACTCAGAGGTCCAGAGTTCAACAGCGTAACTTGTATTTACAGAGGCTAAGTGGTAATATCCCATTCTTGGCCTCTGCAGAGGAGGAATAGTTATGAAGAGGGTCAACAAGCGTGCCATGTTCAAATAAAGTAGCCCTCCTCCCAGCCCCCATGTTAAAGCACACAGAGATATGTGCTCTTTGCTTTCCCCTCTCCTGCCCTCTGTCTTTTTCTCCCACACAAAAACACATATATACACAGTATATACACTGCTAATACAGTATTTTTTTCTAAGCACCCTCAAACCTAGTCTGATGGATTGAGGAGAGCTTTTGAAAATAATGAACACAAGTACTTGTTCCATTCATCAACTCCCGTAATGGCACTCAGCTTTGCAAAGTTATTAAAATATGGAATAAAAAACATCTTGAGAGCCAAGGTCATGTTTGAATTACAATGATATTTAAGAGCCACAAGGCTGATATGAAATATAAAAACGCACAAGATTCAAGTATTTATCCTGTTTGGTTCATATTCTCTAAGTTGCAATTAACCATTTTGTAATCCGTATAAAAAACTAAAAGTAAAACAATTAATACACAAATCTTTTTCCCTTTTTCTGTGATACAGGCTCAGTGTCTTTTTAAATTAAAACAGGAAAGCTCTTTAAAAGGAGGAAAAGTCTAACTTGAAAATAAAAGACCCAGTTCTAGAGTCTGTTGATGAAGTTGCGAGTGGGCAAGAGTAAAACTTACTTTTACTACTTTACAGAAGTTATCTCAGGACACTTTTCTTATTGAGCCAGTCTAGACCACACTTAATGATTTACAGAGACCCAACAATTCCTCCATAAGCATGCACAGTGTGACAACAGCAAGAAAAAAGTTCCTCTTAACGAGCAGAAACCTTGTGCAGAGTCTGCCCCTATAGGTTCTGAACTTTCTCTAGCATCTCACCCCATTCTGCTGCGGGCGTAAATACAGTTACCACCTAAACTTGAATGGGAACCTCCTAGCCCCTCCCACATACGGACACATGCACAGAAATGGCAAACGGAGAGTTCTTGGTATGACAGTGGGAGCAGCCCTCATCATTATCTAGATAGGGCTTCAGAGTGCTGAGGATGCAGAGGGGCTGGCTCTGTGCCCTCCGCCTCTGAGCAGCCAGGTGGAGTGTGTAAAGGCTCGGGTCAGGCAAAGCAGACTGGTAACCAGAGACACTCTAACAAAAAAGCTGAGCCTCCTGGTAGTCGTGCAGGTCAACAAGGCATTATAGCATGAACAAATAAGGGTTGCTTGCTTCACAAGGGATGGATGAACTTCAGTTCTTTGTCAGCTGACACCTGCTCAAATCCAACTCTCCAGCATGCTTTGTAACACTACCACTGTGCTACAATATGAGTCCCTTCAGAATGTCAAACAGTGTTATTCAGAGGCAGTTAGGCAGAGAGCTGCTCTTTGTTCAGTCACTTCTGTAGTTAAATGGTGTGACGTGCTTGTCAGCTCAGTTGTTGCAACAATTCTTTGCTTCTCTATCCAGGGTGAGGTCTGGCTGGGGTTAGCGCCATGTTCCCTCCCTTGATGGAGCAGAGGGTTAGTTGTTCGGGTGCTGCCCCTGTGCACACAGGAACATTCCAGGCGCGTAAATAAAGCCATAGCTGTGCCTTTGTTGCAGTGCTGACTAGACAAGAGTCTTTCTGCAGGGCTGGTGCCTTTAAAGAGACGACGTCGTGCATCCCCGCTGGTAAATGATCTGACACACTTTTTCCCGCTGCAGTCTTTTCACAAGCCCTTGTTGTTAGGCCGTCGTTATTAGTCTACCCCTCCCTTCCCGCCTTCTTGCTTCCTCCCCTCCCTCTTCTCTTTCATACATTTTTGCACACACATTGCAAACAGATGGAGGGAAAGGTGTCTATATTGAAGATATTTTTCCGGTCCTAAGCAGCCTCCCACCCGGCAGAACCAGCATGGGATTAATAAATCCAATATGAATTGAAAGCTAATGAAATGTGCACCCCCTCCTCTCCCTCCTGACTGCCAGCGACTGGGAAGAAGGCTGAGCACAGAGCTCCTTGAGACCAGGCAGAAAGAGAATGAGATCATTGTCACAATTACACCATCAAAAGGAGCAGTCAGCAAAACCGTAAAACTAGCCCGCTGTCAGGAGGCTGACCTGGGTGACTGCCCACAACATGCCCAGCATTCCTCTGTGACATGGTGCTTTGTCATTTTCTTCACAGTGACACTAAGATAGGGAGGGCCACGTCACATGAAGCAGAATCACGCTGTGTTTCAAGGTGGTGTAATTATTCAAGATTACAACGTCTGCTTCTAGGTGGAGTTACTTTTTTTAGAACGTGATGAATATTTGTCATGATAGTTTCTACCTTGGAAAAAACTAAATTGAATTTAAAAGGCCGCATTCGCTAAATGCAT
This sequence comes from Echiichthys vipera, assembly GCF_963691815.1. Taxonomy (NCBI): domain Eukaryota; kingdom Metazoa; phylum Chordata; class Actinopteri; order Perciformes; family Trachinidae; genus Echiichthys; species Echiichthys vipera. The sequence goes on along the minus strand of NC_139839.1, from coordinate 22,911,301 downwards.
GCAGTGTTCACATTCACACTAAGATAGTGGTGTGGTGCTATCCTGAAGCTTTTCTCTTGGATTACAGCAGCTTTTGCCATAATAAAGGACACAGCAGCCATAGGAAACACACCCAGGTTTGCAGACACTGCAGTTTTCCCACCATCCATATGGACTGCTGCAATTAGATCAGAAACAGAAGGAGAGTGAGAGAGCCAAGCTGACAGAGAGAGAGAGAGAGAGAGAGAGAGAGAGAGGGAGAGAGAGAGAGAGAAGGAGCAGGAGGGGGCAGTGAGACAGAGAGCAATGGGGATGTTCGAGTTCAATTCAAGGGCATGCTGAGTGGTATGGAGTCGGGTTGCCAAGGGGCTGTTGATGGAGTGGAGGTCCTTGTGCAACAGGACCAGCTATGTTTCCAATTAGAGCAGCCTCAGCCCCTAATTGTTTAATTGGAGGCTGTGTGTGGGATGTGTTCTCCTCTCGTCCTCGGCTGATTGATATCGAGGCCTGTTTACCACCCAGTAGGTCTCCAGTCCTCATGACAGGATTTCATTGCCCCATCAGCAACACATCAGCACCCCCGCCCCCTCCAAACCTCGCCCCTTAGCTTCCTGCATCAAGCTCATTACATTAGTTGATCATGGTGGGAAAAATGCAACACTTGCAGAAATGTGTAAATTAAAGTAGACCTGTGATTGATGGATATCACCTCTATTTCAAACAAACAGCAGATGTGAGACGCAACGACCCTCATTTGAGTCACTTAAGTCGTCAGGTCCGAGTCTCAATTCAATTCCCAGCTCATAAATGTCAGAGTGAGCTCCAGTGGGACACCCCAAGTCACGTCTACTCATAAGTGGGCTGTGAAACAAGCAGGGTCAAATTGGGTCATATACAGTAGAGTCTGATGAAGAGTTGTTTCAGAAAAAGTTCAAGTTCAAAGCCCTCATACTTGTCAGATCAAAGTCTACATTATGTAACAAACTACATCTTTAGTGCTTAAAATACATATGGAGGTTGCATGAATGTCATCAATTCCTATTCCCAATATCATTAAATACTAAAATTTGATTTTCCCTTCACAACTAACATTCTGTTAACATACAAAAACCTAGCAGTTTATAAACTAGTTAAATTACAATAGAAATGGGCAACATTTTCAAATTTTCTCCCACTTTGTTTCTTGATACCTCATTTATACATCTTTATAAATGTATTATTGGAATCTTTTATTCAATTTGAATGAACATTTAGTGATAAGATGCCTAATTACTTTTATTAAAGTTGTATTTGTGTTTCAGCAGTTTACTTAGTCCCAATTCATTTTGATCTCAACTACAAACCTGTAAAGTTTTGTGACTGCACGTTGCACGGTTGTGACGCTATTGCAGTGACAGACTCCGCAGACAGACAGACAAATCAACATACAGTACACAAACATATACACAGACTCACAAAATGAAAACAATACCAGCGTTGCTGTTCATTCAGCTTCTTAAAGAATGTTTTAGACTATCTACAGCAGACTGTAACATCCATGCATCTGCAGGGAAAACAAACAAAAACACCTGAGGATGCATCAAAGCACACTCGTCTTTTCATATTCATGAGCAGGGCTTATTTTAACATACTACTTACTGGTCAGTAAGTTTAGCAAGTGCAGCAGCCAAGGCCTCTGAAAGCTTTCTTTTCCCAACAGATACAGTATCCTCCTCTGCTCAGTGATCGATAGATGCAGTACACTAAATCTGTTCTGGGTGTGTAGAACAGCATAGCAATAACTTCTCATTATTAACACTGAATGGAACTGACAGTCTAGCGAGAATGGTAGTGTACATTTCTATTAATGCGTGCAATAACACAATGCACATGTCATTACTTGCTCAGTGCAAGCCAAGAAGGTAGTTTGATACGGGTTGTAAGCTGCCAAGAAGACATCCGTCTGTACTGCCAGCAGAGACTCGTTTGTTCAGTGTGTGAGTCCTCAGCCGTGCGAGCATCAGTGTACATGCAAATGTGTGTGTCTGTGTGTACATATGTGTGTTTTGAGTCATTATTCCCGTGCAATATGCCATAAATACTCTCAACATAGCACACTTGCATTGCAATGTGAACACTTTCTCAACACTCATGCATAATGCATGTTTGCATCTGTGTCTTACATTTACTGTGGAGAGTGTCTTGTTCTGAGGGGCAATATGAGCATACTGTAATGTGTGTGATCAGGTGGCACCATTTCCTGCACTGAATGGGATTTACTCAGTGGTGGGAGAAGTACTCAGATCTTTAACTTCAGTAAAAAATACAATGTAGAAATACTCTGATGCAAGTAGAAGTCCTGTGTTGATTTGTTTACAAAAGTATTATCATCAAAATATACTTAAGGTGCCAAAAGTAAAAGCCCCCATTATGCAGTATTTGCATTATGCAATAGTCCATTTCAGAATATGTATCATTAGATTAATATTAAATGTTGCATTTATAACCAGAATCTGCAAAGTAATGTAAGTTACTCAAATCAAATAGATCCAGTGCAGTAAAAAGTACAATATTTCCCTCTTAGAAAGAAAAGGCAAATACTCAAGTATTGTTCTCAAGTACAGTAACTGACTAAATGTACTTAGTTACGTTCCACCACTGGAGTTACTGAACATGAACAGCTTTGGACGTATTATCTCACTGTTTTACCAATAATAGCGTCCCGTATCGGAAAAAAGGCAAGTTGATATTAAGAACGCATGTTTAAAATATCTGGCACGTTCAATTGCCTTCATCATGTCGACTTTCAATTAATGCACAGAAATGCAGAGCATGGAAATGACAGCATGTTTACAGCAGCAATATTCACCATTTCAAAGCCACCATGATCTCAAGCAGACTGCAGAGGGAATAGAAATGTTTAATGTCTAAAGCCTGTGTACATACTGTACGAGATATCATTTAGTGTCAGATGATTCTTTAATACACTTGTGAACAACTGAAAGAGAGCATTTTAGCTGAGGCTATTTGCTTTGCAAACCAGATATGCCCTTACATGTTTGAATGTTTTCATGATACTACTTACAAAACCTGGGAAAGGCAAAGTCAGCTTAATTTGCTTCTTCATCATCATGATCATCATCATCATCATCACTACAGCTTCGACTGGAAAACTGCCACTAAAACTCAAAGCTGTTTAGTCAGTTCACCCCTGCAAGCTTTGCCCCCACAACAGGTAGCACAGACAACAACAGAATATTTACTGGAGCCACGCTGTAATAGATGACAGATGATAAGGCTTTGCTGTAATCTCTTTGTGTTCATATTGATTAAAGATAAACATCGTCTCTGCCACAGAGGCTCTGCGGTGATGTGGTTTTGAGGGCATATTAAAACCTTTGATTGTACTCCTGTCCTGGCACCTCCCCCCACTGCCCACACACATACAGTGCACACCATTCACGCTGGCTTTTTCTTTGACGTAATTTTCTTGGATTTATTAGGTGTTTAAAATAGCCTAATCTAACTATAAAGCAAGTAATCTCTGTCTGTCTGTGTCTGTTTGTCCTTTGTCCATATCTCGAGAACCGTTCATCTGCTCTACTCAACACTTGGCGGGTATGTTGCAGTCCCAAGGGAGTGCAGTGTTGTCGAATGTGGTGCAATTTAGCCAGATGGTGACCCTTTAACGGCAAACTTTATATTTTGAATGGCCAGTCACATCTAGAGTGATTTTCTGCCATTTGAATTGTGACTCTTTTCGCCTACAATTTTGAGCAAACATCAACAGATTTGATAGAGAACATCTCTGAACCAAGACAGAAAAAGTTATTTTACCAGACTTGTGATGTACCTTACAGTTTTGGTAAAGATGACCCTCAAAATTGGCTCAAATGCTATGGACAGGGCTTATATTAAAAAATGTCATCATCTCCAGAACACTTTGTGCTATTGCAACCACATTTGGTGGACAGGTGCAGATATGATGTCTGAGTTGTCATATGTGTATGTATGTATGTTTGCATGTGTGACAAGGCAGGTGTACTGCTGAGGACCCAAGGGAGTGCAGTGCCAAGTGTAAAGTCAATCAGATGAGAGGTTCTTGAGAAGAATGCAAGCAGCAGTTCCACTAGCCAAACAATCATCCCGCTCCTGAACGGCACGTCCTGAACGGGCACATCCTGAACGGGCACGTCCTGAACGGGCACATCCTGAACGGGCACGTCCTGAACGGGCACGTCCTGAACGGGCACATCCTGAACGAGCACATCCTGAACGGGTACGTCCTGAACGGGCACATCCTGAACGAGCACATCCTGAACGGGTACGTCCTGAACGGGTACGTCCTGAACGGGCACGTCCTGAACGGGTAGGTCCTGAACGGGCACATCCTGAACGGGTAGGTCCTGAACGGGCACATCCTGAACGGGTAGGTCCTGAACGGGCACGTCCTGAACGGGTACGTCCTGAATGGGCACGTCCTGAATGAGCACCACACTAGTAATACTAATTCAAGATAAGGAGAACTTAAGCATTATATGAATAAGTAAGATAGCTATAGTCAGAAAAGGAACCTCAATTACAATAATATTATAAGTTAAAACTACAGCTAAACATACATAGTTAAAAAAATAATAAATCATTTAACAGAGACATAAAACAATGCTGACTAGCAGATGACTGGATGATCTTTACATCCTGTCTGTGAACATTGGGGCTTTGTACAAGGTTGAACTGTGCAAACTTCAAGTTAGTCAGACTCAGAACTACTGAGTTACAGGCATTTAAATCTATCTTATTACTGTAACACTGCCTATAGGTGAAATGACATCAAATTTTGTAGGATCACACAGAGTTCATAAGCAGTCTAAATAGCTATCCAAATAAAGTTGTAATTGTACAATGTTTATAAAAGAAAAGCAGATATGTTAGATACAGCACACCTACCAATTTAGTCACCAATTATATGGTGTATCAAAAAAATAGGAAAAGCTTTTGGGACTCAAAATATGTTATGTACCCCATTTTGTGAGGATTGGAAGACAGCAACAAAAATAAATAAATCTATTTTCGGCACTAAACAGTTGGGGTTTGCCAACCTTGTGGGATCAGCCCAACAGGGAGGATGAAGCAGCTCCCAGTGAGCCCGTGAATGCAATTTCCATGTTTCTCCAACCATCAGTCACAGCAGGGAGCCGTGCAAATGGGATGCCCTATACCTGTTTTCATCAGGGTGAGCTCCAGCTAAGAGTCAGAGAGGTCTTACTGCACTCAGCTAATGATTAACTCTTTACAGAACAGGAACTGGCCTTCAGACAGAATTTAAAAACCCTTGCTCACTGGCCTTCTTACTCCTCTTTTGATAAGATCAAAAGTGAAAAACCCAGTACCAGAACTGAAGGAAACAGCGGTAGACCTTGTTTGCCTTCCACTACCGCTTTGAAAGATTAAAAAAAAAAAAAAAGGTCCAGTATCCACAGCTTTAGTTTAGATTTAGATTTTTGTGGGGTTGTATGAGGCAGGCTACTCATTGATAGTCAGTGTACTTACCTATGACGGTTAGCATGCAACCAGATTGGAGAAGCAAGCATGAGAAACATTTTCTAAATGTATTCCTACGCATAACTGTGCCACAGCAATGATGAAATTCCATTACCTGTGGGGACAAGAGGATCCCTTTATAAGTATACAGCAGAAGAACGTTTGAAAATAAGGTGTGACTGAATGGCTGAAAGACAGAGAGGGGAAACTTCTGTGGAGAGTGCTGTCTGACAGCAAGGTAAAGCAGGTGTGCTTCTTTTTTTAGGTGTGCCTTTTTTAAGTAGCTAAAATACGTTTAGAGTGCTGGCCCCGTCCAAAATAGTACATTCAATTGCTTCCATGTCGGTAGGCTACTCCTAGCTTCTTCTCCAAACTGGCACGTGCTAACCATGGTGCACTGTAGGTAATACACTGACTATAGATAAGAACCTCATACAATCACACTTCAAAACAGCCGAACCATCCCTTTAAGGATTTTCGAAGTAAGAGAAGATAGACATCTTAAATCAGTTAAACAAAGGGGGGGCTGGAAGGCCGGTAGGGAAAGTGTAATTCCTTGCAACTGTCTTAAAGCAACCACACAGGTGTTTTGATTTATGTTGCCTGTTAACACCTCTTCTCAGGACAGTGTGGGAGTGTACATAGTGGGCTTGACTGACATCTCACTCAGTTTCCACTCACCTTTTTTGCACCTTTGTTAGGGCGAGACAGATTACCGGGATTCATACAATCATTCTTATTATAGTACATTGAGTATTGTGACGGCCACCTAACTTCAGCCATTAGTGACTTTAAATAAGCAAATATGATATATCCCTGCATTGCTTAAATGACAAATACAGCTTTGTAATCATAAAGGTTGTTTCTCTGAAGGTTCTGTGTGTGTGTGTGTGTGTGTGTGTGTGTGTGTGTGTGTGTGTGTGTGTGTGTGTGTGTGTGTGTGTGTGTGTGTGTGTGTGTGTGTGTGTGTGTGTGTGTGTGTGTGCGTGTGCAATGCATTTTAAATATTGGTTTATACTGTCAGGAGAATGCTGATTTTACTTCCTTATAGAAATAGATGGAGGGACCTCAGAGGAGCAGAGTGAGTGCTAAATAATTTAGGGGGAATGTTCTTAGCATTCTGTAAAGCTTTTTTTTTTTTTTTAGAACAAGTGGACATTTTCTGGCATATTATTGGACATTACTTTTATAACTGCCAGAGAGTCAGGCTGCACTCAAATCAGTGCACACTGCAGGAATACAATGAATTCCAGCTTGCAGGAATTGGAAGTGATTACTGTAAACATACCTTTTGCTTTGGAGTGAACCCTGGAACAAAGTTCATGCAGTCAGCACTTATGCGTTTTTATATGCCTGAGCAGAAAATACCTCTTGGAAATAAATCAACTCCAGAAAGCTTGCTCCAGATTGTGATAACAAGACCATGCATTTAGCAATTAAAGGTCCCATCTTCAGAGTCACAATACAAGCCAATGAGAGGCAGAGAAGGGCGGGTCTTCGCAGAATGCAGATGGGGGAAAAGTCAATCAAACTTCAGTAAATAACAGGCCGTGATCACCTGCTAATGGCTGTGAAAGAAGCAATTTGGCATGAGGATAGGAGGGAACTTAGACATTTGCAAAAAACTGTCTTGCACTCTTATTGCTAGTGTGCCATTTGGTGTGGAACGTGAGTTTGAGAGATGTTGAGACTTAGGGAGAGTTTGCTGTGTGGACTGCAGAAAGTGTAGATTGCAGAGATCTAAAAGATTTTCAATAAACCAGTGATTTGTGTTTGCGCATTTATGAACTATGACAACAAAATGATACACTTTGAGCAGCTTTCATAGATTCTTGGGATACGGACATACTGTATGTATGCATATATACATGCTGTAGTAGACAAGACATTTTTAAAATTTCAGTTGGACTGGATCTGGCTCCATCGCCAAGTCTAAATTTCAGTTTGTCTAATACTTGTGAAACTAATGACATTCCGATCTCTCTCAGCTGTACTTTGTGTTTGGTGCCAATTAGCAAATGTTAGCATGCTAAGATGTTAAACTATACTACAACGTGTAGCTTTCAGCTGTGGTCTTACATGTATGTGGATAGTATATGTGGCAGAGGAGATGAGAGTGAGAACAAGAGTCAGGGTTTTTCAGTTGTGCATGTCTTGTAGTTTTTCTGCCTTCTGAGGCTACTGCTGGTGGGGAAATGCCCTCCTTTGTATCTCCTACAACATATTCCTCTTTGCACGATTGTTGAATATTGGTGTAAAATTATGAATCTGAAAAGAAGTCCAATCTGTTTGTCTAAACTGTCTGAGGGATTAATCCCAAATCTGTTAACTTTGAACACGTCTGTATGTCTTTAAAAGCCACTTGAAGTTTGCCCTTATAAATGCTTCAGTTACGAGTCATCGTGACACCTCTGTGCTGTGTGTGCAGGTAAATGAACACACACTCAAATCCTCTCTGGAAACAGACTGTTAAGCCTACAAGTTCAATTCTGAATGCTATAATTAGGCTCAGATATTAATGAGTGTTAGCTGTGTAGCTATGTGTAAGCTTAGCTGTCACACACGCTCCAGTTATTTCACTCCTGGAACAGTAGCTTTGTCGCTTTCACTGGAAAGAAAAATCTGGAAGATCTGAAGTCCCAATTGGTTAACAATGCTCCCATTTGTATTTCAGGTTTTCTGTCATTGTTTACTTTCCGAATATTTAACCGTGTTTGATTAAAGCTACATTAACTGGTATGTCAGCTCAGCTTCCCCACAGAGCTTCTCCTGCCTTTGTTTCTTATTCCTGTCAAACATATTCTGCTCTTTCTCTGTATGTCTCACTCTCTTTGTGTGCCTGTGTCTCTCTCTGCAGTGCCTCACTCTATCCATACAGCTCGGAGGATACCAACTGAATGTCAGTTCAGGCAGTGTGTTTAGAAGGATTTCTGCTTGAGGAAATACATATTTAATGACAAATCTGCAACTGTGCCTCTTTCAACCTCACCCATTCAGCCAGCCACCCCCCTTCTCCTCCTCTGTCATCTCTCTGGGGCTAAATTCCCTTTCCCATTCCTCTCTCTCTTCCTCCATCACTCTACTAAAACAAAGGGGGGGAAACTCATGCACTTGCCTGTGTTTTACAACTAATGCTTTAGCAGCAGTCGGGATCACAAAATGCAGGAGCATACAGCCGGGCTAAATTAGATTTGCAGCAAGCCTTTATTTATTTATTTGCCTTTCAACAACTGATTAGTCTCACATGGCCCCCGAGTTTCATGCTAGACTTAGCATTTCAATTCAGCACACATCTAGCTTTATCCTGGAGCCAAATAAGTGTCTGTCTCCAGTGGGAGTTTCAGCCCACAAGAGCGCAACCACTTCTGCGTGGTGGAGGGGTGCGTGAGGAAGAGAAGGAGGAAGGAAGGGAGGTGAGGAGAGGAGAGGGAGAAAAAGGCCCTGCACACTAACTCGCAAAGATAAAAAATGACAATGGGTGATCGCCGTAAGGGGAACGAGATCTTCTGGTGTAGACAGCGATGCAATTACAGCAGACAACTGGACAACACATAATGCTCTTCCTTTCTGTGTAAGCTACACACAGCTGGAGAGGCAGCAGGGCTCCTCTCTTCTCTGCTCCTTCCTCCACAACACAGCCCATAGAAGCAGCAGCAGCAGCAGCAGCAGCAGCAGCAGCAGCAGCACAACTACTGAGGGGGCTAGGGGGAATATTTGTAACAGGCAAAAACCTTACCAGTACATCTTAATGACAGGTGACAAATGAGCCTCAAGTTTAGCTGGGTTATTCCCTGTCCATAAATCAAGGCAAACTGCAGACAGGGGTGTATGTAAGAAGATTGGTTTACTCACTGCTCCAGAACAAACCTAAATGACACCAATGAAGCAAGCAATCTAGATCACAGATATAGGCAGGAGGAGGTAAAATTCTGCCTGTAAGCACTTTGTCCCGCCGACAGTAGCTCACCTTTTACAATCCACAGTGCAGGCCCAAGTAAAACACTCTACAGGACTGCTGAATTGTTCTAATCACCGGATTGCTGCCGTCATGATATCGGGCTTCTATCCAAACCTCTAAAGGGCGACCATTGGAGCTTGTGTGAAAAATACATTTCAAGATACTCAACAGGAATCCCCTCTGAATCACCTAAGAATTCCCCTTTTTAATCTTTGCATTCGTCCCTGCAGCAAGGGGTTGTGGTTATGAACATCTGGGACACACAGCTCTCTAATATTCCTTCTAGACTGAATGTGCTTGTGATTTAAGGCCTATTAGTTTGACCATCTTTCCTCCCAGAGCCCTATTTTTACTCTTCCCTTGTCCTTTTACTCCAGGCTGTGTTGGATGAGACGGATGCTTTTTGCCGGACTTTTCATTTGCCAGTGAGCTTGGCACAGGAATAATTACCTGTCTCTATGATCAATTACCTGATTACTCACCAGAGACTCACAAGATGTCTGAAGAGCAGAGCCTATGGGCGTGTGCTGTAGTGGAGGACGGGGTTGCTGCACTGCCTGCACACACAGTACAGACACAGAAACACAGGAATAGATGCATACAGGGAAAAATATGTTTTCTACCATGCTAAGTAAGCACACACGTCATATGTGTGTGTGCTCATAGCTCTCTCTCTCTCTCTCTTGCAAGCACACCACACACCCAGAGGATCATATTCTCCTTATGTTCTCCAGGCAGCTATAAGCAGCTGACAGAGTCAAGGACACACTGACTGGTGGGCCATTGAGAACACAAGGAAGTCATTAGAAATGATCCTGACACACATCTCAGCAAAAAAGCATCACCGTGTGGGGCAAAATAATCTCCCTAAACTGCCTTGTTATGATGAGAAATGTTTACCTGAGGGCAATACATGAAGAGAGAGTGAGCTGTGAAAAGGAAGCACTGGACATCATTATGTGATATTCAGATATTATTCAAACGCTCTGAATAAACACTTCAGTCAGATAATCATCATGTTGTGTAAGGCCCCTGCAGTACCCCTCATGATATCCTGCCTGACCTCTAAATAACACTTACATATGTGCTCAGCAACCTCCCGATCCACACACACACACACACACACACACACACACACACACACACACACACACACACACACACACACACACACACACACACACACACACACACACACACACACACACACACACACACACACACACACACACACACACACACACACACACACACACACACACACACACACACACACACACACACACACACACACACACACACACACACACAGAGGAGGAGGAATCACCATGACATCCCCTCCATCCACCGCCATGTCACATCTAATCCCACACATGGCACACAGTGGTAGCTTGCATAATGCTTGGCTGTGAAGCAACGAGAATAGAGGCTTCCCCTGAAACCACCAATGGAGAATACTTGTTTGTGCATTGTGTATATATTTGTCTTCTGCATAGCACCACACAATCTGTTTCTCTTAGTCACACAATAAGACACTAAACCCAATCTGCCCTTACTGAGCAAGACAAGACTACACCTAGGCCTCACATGAAATTTAGATGACACACCTGTGTGTGTGCACATATATCAAGGCACCCTGAGGTGACAACTTGT